>NC_056744.1:1337639451-1337726951 GCF_019279795.1 Protopterus annectens | reverse complement strand
TCAAAAGTTCGAACATGGTAAAAAAAAAAAGAAAATGAACTAAACGTTTCAGGCTGGGGGGCAAGCCCCCTGCACCCACCCACTTTTAGCCCCCTGCACCCACCCACTATTTAAATATACCAACTCCGAGATTGCATTACATTACAGAAAAGGGAAATCTTCCAGTTCCGCGTTGTATGGAGATCTCCCTTCAGACCATTCATACTTTTAAAAGTTCAATCATATGGCCTCAGCTGTATGAAATTCCAGCTTTTAAAAGTTCGGTCATCTGAAGGGAGCACACACACACACACACACACACACACACACACACACACACACACACACACACACACACACACACACACGCACATGCACGCACACACACACACACATTATATATATATATATATATATATATATATATATATATATATATATATATATATATATATATATATACGTGTGTGTGTGTGTGTGTTACAGGAGTTATCTCTGTGTGCATTTTGTCACCTGTGATATTCTTTTGTTTATAATTGGTTAAACTGTGTAACAGTCAAACATCAGCAGATCAACAGTTATATAACTCAGGCTTCAAAACAAAAACATAACTTTTATGTGGGTAGCTTCCCCATCTTCCTGGAAATTAAATATTGTAACTCCAAAGTCACACAACCACATACAAAAAGGAAAAAAAGGCTGAATTATGAGTTTTGGTGCCTAAGCAGTGTGACACTTCCCTGTGGTACATTTGGTTTTGATCAGGGAAACATGGCTGTAGTGACATTCAGCTTCAGAGAATATGGCTGTTGTGAACTCTCTGTGGGCAAAGAGATGAATGCGATGCCATTCCTGCATGATATAGCAAACCCAGTCTGGTTTCTTCAAGAGCAGGTGATGACTATTCAACCTGGTGAACTTCTTTGAAAAGGTCACTAAAGCAATGGATGAGGGCAAAATGGTTCACACTGCCTACCTTGACCTGGACAAGGCATTTGACACAATACCCCCTCAGGCATTTTTGACATACTCAAGAGATTAGGTACAAACTTGTATGTCACTGTATGTCACCCAGTGGATAATCAGCTGGCTCACAAACAGGACCCATGAAGTTAGAATTGGGAAGTCCACCTTTACAAAGAGACCAGACACAAGCGGAGTCCCTCAGGGTCAGTCTGAGTGCTTCTTTTTGGCATTTACTTCTCTTAAGTCAAGGCCAATGTCAGTGGTCTCTGGCTTTCTCTGACTCTGGTTGTATCCTTTTGATTAGCCAACGTTTTATAATTCAAATAAGATATGAATTTGCATTTCCCACTATTAATTTCTCAACTATTTTCTTATGTGGAATAGAGCCAAATGTTTTAGTGAAATTAGGTTAACTAGTATGTATTACAGGCATTTCAATGTATACAGTTACTTTTTACTCAAAGAATGCCACATGATTCAAATGGCAAGATCTCCACTTACCAAAGCCATACCATTCCACACCTGATAGAATAGTTCCCTTAGGTCATCTGGCATAGCTTCCATTTTCTAGTGTCTCCATTACTTTACATAGAATATTGGTTTGGATGACAGGTCTAAAACTGTTTGCTTTGCTCTGATGTGGCATCACCCTTTTTGTGAACTAGTACCACCGTAAGCTTGCTGCCATAGGTCAGGATTGTGCCCTGTTTCTGTTTAACACGATTGACATGGTTTTATCTGATTTTCTTTGAATCTGTGAAGGAGATCATCAAGTACATTGTCTTTTCCCATGTAGCATGAAGTTTTAATTGTATTTTTGGCAACATTTATCCTGTCTACATTTAAATAAGGAATAGCTCTTTGATTCTCTGCAACATACTGACATATTTATTTGCAGAATTGTTTTCTAGAAGTACATTTTCTATGTCTTGTGGCTGGCAAATGGTATCTTTATTTGTTGATAACCTGTTCTAAATACATTTTTCCTTTTAGTTTTCTGATGCAGATTAGTACCTCAGTATTGCTTTAGCCTTGGAGACAAATAAAACTGAATAATCTATTTACTTTATTAAATCAAGTCTTGTTTTTATGACTAGTGAAATTTTTGAAATGCGTTATTATTTTTTACAATTGTTTAGCCTACTAGTTTCCTTAATTGTACCAATGGATTTTATTTTCACTGAAATTGCCAATCTATTTATACCTCACCAGTTAGTGTTCATTAATGTAGTAGTTAACAGTATCACAGAGCTCTTTGACAGCATCCTACAGGCAATTAAAGCGTGTCATTAAATTTTGGTTGTCATGATAATCATTATTATTGTTATTACTATTATTGTCAATGCCACTATGTATGCGTTTGTGTGTTGCTAGCACAGTAACACTGTTACTGTCTATTGATTGCATTTATTAATTCTACCTTCATTTATTGCTATGTATAAACCTTAGTATTCTGATGTATATGATGTCTCTATGTAAAAAATGCAATAGAAAATGGAGTGTATCAAGCCATGTAAGTTAAAGACTTGTTTCCCAAGCAGAGAATAGGGGCATTCAGGATATCCCCTCTCCTAGTATATATTCAGAAAAAGGCATGTAGACCCCATGGTACCACTCATGAAGATGGGACTTCAAACCTGCCCTTATAAATTAGGCACTACCTTGATCTTTGAACTTAATGTCAAGAGGTAAACATGCACTATAACTTCACAGGATGTAGAAAAAAACTTGATGTTTGACAAAGTGCACATAAGAAATACCCTCAGCAGCCCAAAACACACTCGTTCAAAACAACACCCACATCACCACATAGAGCTACATCTCTTGGAGCCTCTACCTCTAAGCCCATAAGGCAAGCCACCACACAATCCAGCATTCTAGTCATTGGAGACTCCATTGTGAGACACACTGATGTCCCTCTCACCAGGCTGAGTAAGGAGAAAGTTACAGTCAGTTGCTTATCAGGGGCTAGGATCTGCTGCATTATGCATGCATTCAGGTCACTGGATCACAATTACCAATATAACTCAGTCATAGTCCATATGGGAGCAAATAACCACAGACGTACCTCCCTAGACTATATGAAGAGAGACATCATAGAGCTTTCAGAATATGTGCCTCAGGCTGGTATGAGCCTAGCATTGAGCAGCATGATGCCACAATACAAACAAAAGATGATTGACTTTAATAATTGCCTTAGTTTCTGGTGTCATTCTTAGGGGTGCAATATTTGTCAACATGGAAGGAGATGGTCAACAGACCACGCTGCTTTGTCAGGGATTTTCTGCACCGCTCCACTCTAGGCTTTCAAATATTAGCTAAAAACATTGTCTTCCCCCATAGTGCCTTTTTTAAGCAATGCCAAACTGAAAGTACTTCCGACATAGCAAATCAAAGCCAAGAAAATCTAAAGGTATTACTGCTCAGTGCTAGGAGTCTAAACAAAAAACTCCACTCCCTGGAAGCTCTCTTTACCCTAGAGAAAGCTGATGTCTGTGCTGTCTCAGAGACGTGGTTTAAAGCCATGAACAGCACACCAGCAGTGCAGGGTTATAATGCCTTCCACACAATTAGACCAGCTACTTCACAGGCAGGGACTAAAGGTGGAGGTGTCTCTATTTACATAAAAAAAATATATACTTCATGGGTGGTCACACAGGACAACACACTTGAGCTGCTCCATGTTCAAATCACCATATGTAAAATCCAATAACACTTCCGTGCAAGTATAGGTCCCCCTCTATGGACCAGGAAACCTATACCATGTATTTAAACTTATTAGAAACACTAACAATCCAACCCAATACCATATTCGTGGGTGACTTTAATTACCCCACTATTAACTGGCAGTCATATATGACATCAAACATACATGCACAGATATTCCTGGATTTTGTAAACACAAACTCCCTGGACCAGATAGTCAATACTCCAACCAGGGGTGCAACCATACTGGACCTGGTCCTCACTAATATGGGACAGTGCTGCACACCCCCTACTGTAATGCCTTCTCTGGTAAGGTCAGACCACAAAATGGTCTTCTTTGAAGTAAAAATAAAACCTGGATCCCCAGCTAAACCAGAAATATTCAGGGACTATTCTAAGGTTAACCTCCTGGTATTAAGTGAGAACCTGACAAAATGTCAAGCCCCTATAAACACTGAGAAGACTTCTGCCTATGCAGAACTGTTTGCAGAAAGCTTGAACAAGCATGTTAATAGCTGTATAGTGACAGCTGTACCCACCAGGAAGAAGTGCAGAACTAACTCAAAAAAGAAGCCACCCTGATGGAATCACAAAATCAATTGGATGTATAACAGGAAGAAGAAACTCATGGTAAAAATTAGGAGGTGCAGCACCCAGCAAGATAAAAACACTCTCATTAAACTAAACAAACAATTCAGAGGACAAATAAAGCCTACTAAATCCAAATTTGAGGGATGTTTGGCCTCCCAGGCCAAGGACACCCACAAAGCATTCTTTAACTATGTCCACAACCTCAAAGGCAATACATAATTGTGTGCAAATCTCACTGTAAATGAAGCCACCTATACTGAATCAAAAGATATAGCAAACCTCCTGGCTAATAAATTCAGCTCCAACTTTACTCCTCTCTCCCCCTCAACCTTCCCTCAGGAAATATCATCAAATATAACTCCCCCTACTATCACTAGGGAACAGGTCCTTAATGCTCTCTTCAAGACCAAGAACACTGCATCAATGGGTCCAGACAATATTCCAGGTTTCTTCTAAAAAGCATGAAACATGACCTATCAGGACCTCTGGAATTACTATTTATCTGTAGCCTCCAAACAGGGTTTATGTTAAAACAACTAAAAAGTATACATATCGAATGCACGGATGAGCGAAAACGCATATGATCGACATCGATATTGTGAGCTCGCAATACAGTGAAGATTAGAAAATTTGCCCTTTCCTCACTGTAGTGTGATCTCGGTGCTGGAATATATTTTTAAGGGGGGTGTAATAGCGATTTTGATCATATGCATTTTCACTCCTCTGAGCATTCGATATGTATAATTTTCATTGTTTTTACATAGACCCTCCAAACAAGCTTCATGCCTCATGAATGGAGAAAGGTAACAGTCATCCCTCTGCACAAGGTGAGCCATCTACAAACCCTGGAAACTACAGACTCATACGTCTCACTAGTCTTATATGTAAAGCTATGGAAAGAATTATCATGGAGATGATCAACAGAGATATAGTAAACCTCCAGACACTGGACCCAACCCAGTTTGGTTTTATAAAGGCAGATCATGCTTACTCAACCTGGTGGACTTCTTTGAGAAGGTCACCAAAGCAATGGATGAGGGCAAAATCATTCAGACTGCCTACCTTGACCTGGTCAAGGCATTTGACACAATACCCCACTTGGGCATTGTTGACAAACTCAAGAGGTTGGGTACAAACCCGTATGTCACACAATGGATAGCCAAATGGCTCATAGACAGGACCCAGGAAGTTAGAATTGGGGATTCCAACTCTACAAAGTGGTCATTGACAAGTTAAGTCCCTCAGGGATCAGTCCTTGGACAGCTCTTTTTTGCATTTACTTCTCAGAAGTCAAGGCCAATATCAGTAGTCTCTGGCTGACTACATTTACAGATGATTGCAAATTAGGAGCTGTCATTGAATTTTACACTGACACAAATGTTCTCCAGGAGGGGCTGATACAGACACAAACAACTGGTGTCAGAGTCATTGGCTAAAACTAAATGCCAAGAAATGCATAATAGTATTGTTTGGGAAGTCATCCATCCCTGGTAGCTATTATATTGACAACACACCCTTTAGAGCTGACCCAGTAGTCAGGGACTTACAGACACACATAGATAGTAATCTAGCCTTTAATCATCATGTGTCTACAGTGGTGAAGAAATTGTTCTATGTTGCACAACTTATAAACAAAGGTATGGCATCTAAGTCCAAGTAAATCATTGTTCCATTGTAGTTGGCATTCATCAGACCTGTCATTGAGTACAATGCCCCCTTTGGTATGTACATAACCAGGCATATCTAACAACTGGAATGTCCACAGAGGTCCTCATTAAAAGAATATAGGGAATAAGTAATATATCCTATGCAGACCACCTTAAGGCCCTATCCCTGTATTCTGTCCTACAGGCTTTTGAGGGGAGATTTATGCTTGGCATACAGGGCGTTGTCAGACCCCACTCTGATGGACCCCCTGCATATCCACAATACAAACAGTACCAGAATTACCCATTCTAAAGACTTAAACCTTGCCTGTGATAAAAATAGGACCTGATGGAGATATATGTATGTATCACAGAGACTACCCTGTCTATGAAACAGGCTCCGCATCTATGTGAAGCAGAGTTCCTCCCTAATCCAACTCAAGTGCAGCTTGTATAATTGCATGAGAAACTGTAAATTCATCCTTGGTTTGGCACCTATGTCTCTGATGCAAATAGGTAACCTGTAAATGGTTCATCTCCCAGGTCCATGCTTACACTTATCTAGGGTATCAGAACTCGTCAGAGATTTGGAATGCATGGCTAGGCTTAAAAAGGCCCTTGTGATTGTTAGCCTAGTAAACACCTATGAACCTATGAACCAAAGCAAATACCCCCTTTTCTTTTTCCCAGAACATATTATTGTCAAACAACAGTAAATGTGGGAGAGATAAAAGTAAACCATTTTCCAAAGGCTGACACAGGAAAAGAATTGTGTCAAGAACTGAAGAAAATCCATAGCAAAAAGAGGAAATAAATTCCAGTCTTTCCACATTTTGACGAGTCATATTCTGCATACAAAAATATTCATTCAGTCTTACATATTCTACAGCATCTCCAGTAGCTCATAAATTCAGTCACAGGAGCTGTCCATTTAATACAACTGCAAACAGAGATTAAAAGAAGTTTGCTAGGGTATATGACCTAGGGTTGCTATACAGCTAAACATTTTCATAGGAGCTAAAACTGTGATATTATATCTTTGTGGCTCCAGGAACTTGGTTACAGAAGCAAAAAAAAAAGTCTGTTTGCTGTTGGAAAGGAATTTTGACTTAGAAGGATCTAAGACTGCCTGCAGCTTTGGCCTAAAGAGGAACATGTTATTGTGAGGGATTAATTATTTTTTCTGGTCTCCACCAGAAAGTGAACAAAGAATTTGGAGCTTCTGTTTTAGCACTCATTGAAGGACAACTTCAATGAAACAATGAGACTCTGCTAGCCAGGACTTTCAGAAGAAAACAATTTTTTTTAGAAATTGTCTTGCTTGACAGTTCTGTACTTTTGATGCTTATTAATTAAGTTATGAATTTATTGGTAATATTGTAATGCATTCTGTTTTTATACAAACCCAACCTGGCACATACTAGCTGTTTTAATTCTTAGTTTGATTTGAATCCACAATAGGATTGAAAAAGAGATAACTAAGTTTTGAGCCAACAGATCAATGCATAGCTAATAATATAAAATATTATATTCTTGCTTATTTGTTTTGAAGTTACTCTTAGACTAAATATGATGGCATCATGATCTGTGGTATTGATAGTGTCTAACCATGGGTGGACATCAGAAAAATCTCAAGTTTATTAATACGATTTATAAGATATTGCCTTAGATTTTTGCTTCTTAAATTGGAGAACAAATATTTCTGATTGTGAGTAGTTTACTGGAACTGTTTGGGCAGTTATAATATTCCATTGTCATTTTAGAGAGGTAAAATCCAGTGTATGAAAAGCACTGTAACTACTTGCATGACTCAATAAAGACACAGCTGTGGCCTTTTTAGGTGTAGTCTTCAGAACCACACCATATATACAGCATATGTCATGGTGTGCTTGCATGCATGTGCATGAGCGTGTGTGTGTGTGTGTGTGTGCGTGTGTGTGTGTGTGTGTGTGTGTGTGTGTGTGTGTGTGTGTGTGTGTGTGTGTGTGTGTGTGTGTGTGTGTGTATGGTGGGATGCATTTGCTCATCTCTCAAATATTTAAGATGATATCAAAAGAAACATTTTCTTTTGTAATTGTGAGGTAATTGTTACACTGATTGCTATAACCAGGACATATCACGTCTTGGAAAATTATCTCAGAATGTGTGGCTCCATTAAAAATATGTACTGCTAGTTAAACATAATTTTATAAATGGCACTAATGTTTGAGGTTTTTTATTTTTTTTCTAGTAAAGTATATGTTCTAATGATTGCACGTCCCTAACCACATGATCAATCATGTCCCCTTCTGTTACAGAATGTATGTCATTGTGTAAGTGTTGCATAACAGATTATGTATTGCATCAACAGGCTCAGCACTGCTGCATTTATCTCTGTTTTTAAGCACTTTTTTATATTATACGTCATATGCGAGCTCCAAAAGGAATTAACCCCGCATCTTAATACCCTGTTCAGTCTCAGCCTCTCCACAGGATATGTGCCCATAGAATGGCGCACGGCAATGGTGGTCCTGCTACACAAGGGTGGGGCCACAACTGACCCTGGGAACTACTGACCAATAAGCCTGACCAGTCTGATCTTTAAGGCTATGGAGCGAATCATTATGGAACTCATAAATGGAGAGATTGGGAACCTCCAGTCGCTGGACCCCACACAGTTCGGCTTCGTCAAGGGCAGATCATGCCTCCTGAACCTGGTGGATTTCTATGAGACAGTTACTCAGGCTATAGATAAGAGAAAGGAGGTACACACGGCTTACCTTGACCTTGCTAAAGCATTTGACACTGTTCCCCATTCAAGTATTATTGATAAGCTCACCAGCCTGGGCATAAACCCTTACGTCACAAGATGGATCGCAAACTGGCTCTCAGACAGATCCCATACAGTAAGAGTAGCGGGATCTATGTCCGAATCCAGACCAGTAATTAGTGGAGTGCCTCAGGGCTCTGTCCTGGGGCCCCTCCTGTTTGGCATATACTTCTCAGAAGTACAGGCTAGCACGGAAGAGCTGCAGCTGACTACGTTTGCGAACAACTGCAAACTGGGTGCTATAATAGAGTCTCTGGCTGACATGGAGATCCTCCAGAAGGGCCTAAATGAGACTGATGCATGGTGTCAAAGCCATGGTCTCAAGCTAAATGCAAAAGAATGCATAGTAATCCCCTTTGGAAAAAACAGAGTACCCGCAAACTACAACATTGGAGGTAATCCCCTGAAATCTGAAGAAGAAATAAGGGATCTAGGGTCCCAAGTAGAGAGTCAGCTTTCCTTTGATAACCATGTTGCCAAAGTGGTTAGAAAATCCTTCTATGTGACCCATCTGATCACGAAAGGGTTCGCATCAAGATCTGAGGATGTAATGGTGCCCCTCTACTCTTCCCTCATCAGACCCATTATTGAATACAATGCACCAATTAGAATGTACCTGGCTAGACATCTCCAGCAGCTGGAGAGACCACAGAGGTACCTAACCAAGAGGATTACTGGCCTCAAACAGTTGCCCTATGCAGCACGATTGAAAAAGCTAAGACTGTTCTCTGTTGCATACCGCTTTCTCAGAGGCAATCTCTGTCTAACGTACAGAGCCATGTCCAACCCAGAATTGTTCAACATGCTCCATCTTAGCAAAACCAAATCTACTCCAGCTAGGGATATAAACCTCAACACAACAATGAATAGAACATGCTGGAGGGATAGATTCCCTTCGCAGAGACTTCCCTTACTATGGAACAGGGTCCCGATCTACATAAGACAGAGCCCCTCACTATCACTCTTCAAGAAGAACCTTGATGAGTGGATGGGTAACAGAAAGTTCACACTGGAGATCACACCAACAGCACTACTAGATAGGGGCCAAGGGTACTAGCTGCTAGTACAAGGGTCTAGGGAACTACTAAAGGGGGTGGTTAATAGCGCACAACGTGGCTGGGCTAATATATGCCTTTGGGCAGATAGCCCAGTACCAACCTATGAACCTATGAACCTATTATCACTTAAAGAAATAAGCAAACAAGCATTAATAGAAAATAAAAGAAACAATATTAACATTTTTACCATTAACATACATTATACATCACACATCTTTTTTTTGTTTGTTTTTGTAACTATCATCAGTCCAACATTACATAAATTGCTGAATTCCTGCCTTCCCATAAACTTCACTTCTCCTCCTCTAGAACATTATTTTTCATGTATTGTTCCCCCAATTTCCATTTATTTCTGTTAATTTCCTCATTCCCTTTACTGGATATCCCTCTTCCAGTTCCTTTATCTCTTTTATCTATTTTATAATATTAAGCACTTCAAATACAGTTGGTTAAGACTTTGATTTCCATTTTCTAGTAATTACTTTTTGGCAGCCAACAGAATTAAACTTAATAAGGCCTTGCTGTGTCTAGGAAACTGAGATCTCATGCCCCTGGTAAGAAGAATAATTTCTTTACTTACAGCCATTTACTCTCCCAGTATCTCTGACAGAGTACTCCATAGAGAATTTTTAATATCAGTCAACAAATTTCACTGCCAAAACATATGTTTCCAGTTATCTCTTTCTTCCCCATCACACCTGCAACATTTGCTGTCTACCTATGTAGCATTCATCTTGGTGAATAACTGCAATAAACCATTGAATATAGTCATAATGCAATGTCTTTCAGATGTCATTTTAAATGCATGTATCATTCTACACTCTAAACACATAAATTAACACCAGGCGATTGTCCTTGGGGTCTATTACATAATCATGCTTGAGAAGCACTTGTGCAGCTCACTTTGCTTGATGAATCTGAGTTAATTGTTGCTGATGAATCAAAGCTATATTATTACTTTTGCAAATTCACTTATGTTTTCATTTTTTACGAATCCTTTATTTCATATATCTAGATACCGTAATACAGAAAAAACAGCACATAAGCTGTGTACTACTTATAGTTTCTATGCAAATACATTTTAGCAGTACTTCACTTTGGCATTTAGATATGTTACACATCATGTTTACATAACTCTCAACTGTCCATATTTATGCAGAATATCTAGATTTTTATCTCAAATTTTTCATCTGTTTCTCTTAAACATTGTGGCTTTTTGGCAAATCATGGAGGATTGACACAACTAAATTGCAGCATCCATTGAGACTTCATATCATTCAGAAAATGCATTCTAGCACAATACCTTTTATTCTAGCAATTCTCTAAGTTTATAAGACCAATATTTAAAATTTGTCCCCATTTTTGGGCCTTTTACCACCCCACACACATTATTTTTGGCTTTCTCCAGATTTCTTGTGCTAAAAGGTTGAAAGGTATGCATGTTTATAACAATACAAAGAATATTCTGCCATGTATTTTACTTATGGCATTGTTTTTTTATTTTTATTTGTTTATTTTTCATTTGTTAACTGGGAAACTCCGACTGGACACAAGTCTATTTACAGCAGACGCCCAGGGAGAAAAGTAGGAACCCTGGAAATGATACCTCTCTCTGACTCGCACAAATAGTAAAAGGGATGCCTAACTTGACACTACCTGTTTCCAAACATGTATAGGGAGTGCAGTATGTGCATCCAACATAGGCAGCCCTGCAGCACCACCTGAGGCATGATTGCCATGTGTTAAGCAATATAAAGCAGTGCTAAACAGCTTTCACCACCATTTAGTATATGTAAAGCAATTGCACACACTAACACTAGCACAACTGTGGTCAATGTTGAGCAATATTGGGCAATGTTCTGCAATGTTGGTTAATGTTGAGCAATGATGGACAAGCCTGGTCTATGTTGGGCATAGCTGAACAAAAGCCAACATGCTCATATTTGCTCTACTGGCCCTTAAGTAGTCTGGTCTGCTCAGTATGAAAATATAAAGCAGTGACAGGCCTCAAACCCAGGATACTGTGCACTACAATCATACTACTGAACCACTAAACCGTGACAGGATTGCAATGGTCAGCCTGTATGAAGAAATGTTGATAAGTCTATGCAATGTATCTCATGGAAACCCTGCAGGTACAGCATAATCCCTGTGGAGTTATGACACAAAGGTGAGCCCTGCAGTAAGAATAGAACCTGATTTTCAACACACATATAGTATAATTGTTAATATTGGTCATGTTCACACATATCAACAAATGTAGTGGACTTCAGACAGCAACATACTGAAAGGTCACACTGGGCATGCTCACACACTTAAATGTCAGGCAACAAAACACTGAAAGGACAGATAGGGCATGCTCACACACTTAGGCCATGTCTGAGTATAGCAGTGGGCCACATATATCCGTCAGTTGCATGTGTTAACACAGGAACCTCTCAGTATTCACCAATCTGCCATGTGCACACAGTCATATGACAACAGACACATATATAATATATTGGAACCCTGTCATAATAACATATGTTCTGCAGATACTTAGGTTGTTCATAGAAAGTGTGAAAGCAAAGAAGAGAAAAAACCTGCAATCAGTATCATCAATAAACAATGTGCATCCCGAACATTACCATAGGTGCATAGGTTGATACTAGCCTATCTGCCCTAGGGCATGTATAAGCCTAGCCAGAGTGTATTTGGCTTTTGCAGCCCTGTTAGATTAGTAGACTGTGCCTGTGAATAGTAAGTCACACAAGATAGGCCTTTTACATTTGCTTTATTGTGCCTGTGTCCAGCAGGGACCCAGAAGAGATTCCAGGGGTAAACATATGATCACCCATCCACTCGTCAATATGTCTCCTGTAGGGGCTCAGTGGGGGGCTCAGCCTATGCGGGACTGGGATCCCATTCCAGAGTGAGGGGAGCGTCTGGAATAGAAATGTGTCCCTCCAGCTTGTCCTATAAATATCTGTGCTGAGGTGTAAGTCCCTGGAGCGTGTAGCTCTAAGGGATCCAGATATCCTGAGGTGGAGCATGTCCATTAATTCTGTGTTGGACATGGCTGTAAACAACAGGCACAGATCGCATCTGAGTAGGTGGTAAGTGACTGAGTAGAGCTGAAGTTACTTTAGCCGAACTGCACAGGGCATCTGTGTGAGTCCCTAGATTCACTTGGCGAGGTACTTTTGTGGCCAATACAGTTGCTGCAGGTGTCGGGTAAGGTACATCCCAAATGGGGCATTGTATCCAATCATGGGCCTCATGAGTATAGGGGCACAATGACTTTACTTAATCTAGATGTGAAACCTGTTGGGATAGGGAGGGCTATATAGAATGTCTGTCTAACCACTATGGCAATGCGATTGTCAAAGGCAAGATTACAAACTACTCATGTCCCCATATCCCTAACAACTTCTACCATACGTAATGTATTAACACCTATGTGGTAATGTGTGGGCACTATGTGATTCCCAAAGGGGATGACTATGCATTTAATGGCATTCAGCTGTAGGCCATGGCTCTGGCACCAGTTATCCATCTCTGTGAGACCCTTTTGGAGGATGCTTATGCCAGCTGGAGAGTGAAATATAGCACCCAGTTTGCAGTCATCTGCGAACATGGTCAGCCATATTCCTCCTGTGTTAGCCTGTACGTCAGAGAAATATATACTGAACAAGACAGGTGCCAGGACTGAGCCTTGTGGGATGCCACATGTAACTGGTGTAGAGTCAGACATGGCACCTGCAATATATACCATGTGGGTGCTATCCCTGATCCACTTAGCAATCCATCTTGTGACATATGTGTCAATATCTATGCTGTTGAGCTTATGTATGATGCCCGAGTGGGGTATTGTTGTGAAGGTGTATGCAAGGTCCAGGTAGGCTGTGTGGACTACCTTCCCTACATCTATGGACCTGGTAACTGTTTAAAGAAGTCGACCATGTTCAAGAGGCAAGATCTGCCCACAACAAAGCTGAATTGTGTAGGATCCAGTGTCTGTAGGTTCCCGATGTCTGTGTGTTTGAGTACCATGGTGATACACTCCATAGCTGTGCAGACCAGGCTAGATAGGCTTATAGGGCGATAGTGTCAGGGGTCTGTTGTGGCACCACCTTTGTGGAGCAGGACCACTATTGCTGTACGCCATTCCTTGGGTACATATCCTGTAGTAAGTCTGATATTGAACAGTGACTTCATGTGAGGGTTACGTTTGTCATGAAGCTTGTGTAAGATGCAGGCCAGGACACCGTCCGGTCCCATTGATGCTGTGTTGTCTGCCTTGGTGAGGGCAGCACTCACCTGATCATCTGTGATGTCAGGGAGGCTACAGTCTGTTGGGATGGACATTTGCTCATTAGGGGGGATGGGGGGTGACATTTGCACTGAACCTGTTTGCCAGGATGATGGCAATGTCTGTGGGTTCAGTGTATGTATTGTCATTTTGCAGTAACACACAGAATATCTGGGAGTTGGCACCCAGGTTCATGACATAACTAAAAAAGGCCTTGTGATTGTTCTCAGTGTGTGGTGCAATTTACCTTTCGAAGTGGGTCTTAGATGAATTCGTGAGTGAACGTAGCTTTTTGATAGTACTGATCAGAGATGCCTTCCCTTATTGGGATTGTGCTCTATCATGTAGTAGCCCCCTCCTTTTGTTGTATAGCTTATTTATGGCCGTGGTCCACCAGGGAGGTCCCCTGCCTTTGGAGGAGTGAGTCTTGTTCTTATTTGGGATAGCACGATCCATGCATTCCAGTAGGTCTCAATAGAATGTGTTTGTAAAGGATTCAGTGGTCTGAGCCGTACTTACCTCTGTCCCAGGGACTTCGAAGGATACCACCTTGGTTTAGAGGAGTGTGACATTTGCTGTTGGTAAGTACTTCGAGAAAACCTAGGATGGGGATGGGGACTGGATATGGATGTCCAGTGAGATAAATGTATGGTCTGACCTTACCAATGAGGGGCATACCTCTGGTGTGGAACATGGAGTCCCCATGTTGGTGATGATCAGGTCCAATATGTTTTCCCCTCATGTGGGTGTGGTGACCAGTTGTGACATAGCATTTGTGTTTAGAAATTCTAGCAACCGTTGGGCGAGAAAGTTGTGGCTTGAGTAGTATTCCCAGTCAATGTTTCTGTAGTTGAACTCACCCCATATAATGGTGTTTGTAGAGACTGTCATATCCTCCAGTGTTCCCAGGAAAGCTGAGTGGGGTTCCTGAGTTCAGGAGAATGGTCTGCAGAAGGCTACAAACTGAAATGCAGTTTTGCTCACTGTTAGTTGCACATGTATGGTCTCTGATGCTTCCTGCAGTGCTACTAACCTGGAGGTGTGTGTACCTGTGATGTATACGGATACTCCCCCTAAAGTTGTTGGTCGGTCCGAGTCTTGTCGCCGAAAAGCATGGTATGAAGTATAACCTAGTAGTACTGATGTGCATTTGGGAGCCTGGACCAGGTGTCTGTTACTGCACAGATATTGACATTCACCATAATGAGGAGAGTCTTGAGTGTGTGCATTCTGGGGTCTAGACATCTGGTGTCGAGCAGCATTACCCGTACTTTCTTTTACCTTGTATTTCCCATGGAGGTGGGTTTGTCATTTGAGCCTTGCCCAAAAAAGGCACTGTGGGGGTGGCAACAGCCTTAGCCAATATTTGAAAGTCCAGGGGTGACAGGTGCAAGCTGTCCATAGCTAAGCTACGTGGCATGTCGAGCATGTCATCCCAGGCTGACAGACACTGAATCCCCTTTGAATGACACCAAGATGTTAGCCAACTGTTACAATTGATCAGCTTGTCTGTATACTGTGTCATCATTCTTGATGAGGGTAAGATGCTACACGAGGTCAGGGTCATACTGGCCAGGGTTACATGATCACAGAGCTCCTCTATGTCCCTTGTCATGTAGTCCAGGGAGGAACGTCTGAGGTAAGTCACACCAGCATGGACAATGATGGAGCCATAATTGCACTTGCTTTGGAGTGACCTGAGTGCATGTTTAATGTGGCAGAACCTGCCACCCGACAGACAGCGCAAAGTGTCCTTCTCCTTGTTCAGCCTGGTGAGTGTGACGTCAGTGTGTCTGACAATAGAGTCATCTATTACAAGTGTATTAGGTGTATTTATACCCCTAAGGGCAGTGACTGTGTAGCACACTGACTTTGTGAACCATGTGATATGTGGGTAATGTCGTGGGGTAGCAGTTGTCTGGGTGTCTGCTTAGGAGGTCTCTGCTGCTTAGGCAGATATTATGTAGAGCCTCCGAGTTTCTAAGTGTGTGGCAATGTAGTTTGTTTGCTGTCGCTATAGGTCTATGTGTGACAGAGTTGTGGTGTGTGTGGTTACCTTCACCACTTGATAGACTGTGCTGGTCATGGGTTGAGAGAGCTCAGCCTCCCGTTTGTCTATATAGTTGCATCTCCTACATATATCTGAGTTTGTTGGGAGGAGGTGAGGGTTGTCTGTGTACATAAGGCAGTTGTAACATTGCCTCAAATGTTCCATATTCACCAGCTGGACTAGAGAGTACACGCAAAACCAACCGTTGGACATGCCAGGATATTATGATGGCATACTCTCTGTTGACTGAACAAAAGGGATCAGTAAGGCATTAAGTGTGTAAATAGTATAACAGGGGTTTAGTGTTCAGGTATGTTGGTGTGTTTGAAAGATTATCTGTGAAGGAGTCCAGACAGAACCATGATACTTCCTTCAGCTATGTCATACACAGCACTGTACACACATATATGTCCTGAGTCAGGGCCAACTGTACCTGACTGACAATGCCGACATCCTGTCAGATAGGCCCTTACATACATACCCACCTCCCACTGACAAATGTCCCTATCATCATACCAGAAGATATCACATGTAGAATGGGTAAACAGCTCCTTCCAAAGCCGAAAACATGGCAGTAATTGGATGACATTTTTCCCGATATGTGCCATAAGTAAACTACAGAACAAACAGACCCTGCACCTGAACAGTCTGTTGAGCCACACCCTCTCTACAGGATCTGAAACTGTTGAATGTGTTACAGCAACATATGGCACACCCCACAAGTGTTGGTGCACAACAGACCGTGGGAACTATAGTCCTATAAGCCTATGACATCTGATCTGCAAGGCCATTGAGTCCCTCATGATTGAAGTCATAAACAGAGCTATTGGAAGCTGACAAACACACAGCCCTACCAACTGCGGTATGATCATGGGCAGATCATGGTTCCCAAACCTGCTAGACTGTTTGCAAGGCAGCCACCCAGGACACATCACTGAAGGGAGCTACACACGTCCCACATAGACTCGGAGTAGCCCTTTATCAACATCACAAATACATGTTGTATCCACAAATTCAACAACCTATGCATAAATATGTAGTGTCATATGAAGGAATGGAAATTTGTCCACAGAGAGATCACACAAGCTAAGAATTGTGGAGTCCTGTTCAAGCTAACACCTGCTGACCCACATGGTTCATTCCTGGGATTGCATAAAACAAAGTGCACACACATTCCCATGTCCAGTCTGATGATGTCAGCATCCTACAAATATAGCAGGAGAAAATAAAACATCCAGTAAAACATGTAGTGTGTCATGTTAATGCGTATCTCTGTAGTATCATAACCTAGTTAGGTAGGGGTTTGAATCCTGCAATTGCTCTGTGTGTGTGGGGGGAGGTATGTGTGTGTGATTTCTTGTGAGAGGAGTGGCCTTTTTGGAGACTAGGAAAACACATGAATAGAGGTAGATTCTTATTTTGCAAGTCTGATGATGTCAGCATCCTACAAATATGGCAGGAGAAAAGAAAACACCTAATAAAGCATATAGCGCCTCGTGTTAATGCATATCTCTGTAGTATCATAACATAGTTAGGTAGGGGTTTAAATCCTGCAATCACTGTGTGTGTGATTTCCTTTGAGAGGAGTGCCTTTTTGGAGTCTGTGAAAACACATTCAAAGAGGTAATCTCCTCTTTGGCATATCTGATGATGTCAGTATCCCAGAAATACAGCAGTGGAAATGAAAGCTTCCAGTAAAGCGTATAGTGCATCATGTTACTGCAGATCTTTCTAGTATCATAACATAGGTAGGTGTTTGAAGCCTGCAATTGCTGAGAGTGTGTGTATGACACTATTGGTTAATGTGGTGTGGGTTTTGCTTTTACAACTGTATGACATATCAGTAAAACAACATTGCACACTTCCTGTATCTGTGTGGCACATACATATATGTACACGTGACCTCAATTATCTGTGTGTCAAATACATATATGTACATGTTACCTCAATGAGTTCATAGGTGTGAAGCCTGCTTTCTACACGAATACATCTGTTACCATTGACAGTCTGTGCTGCTGCTTCGCAGACCTTAGGTCACATATGTATGTATGTGTCAAGGCCAGCCACTGTAGTGATCTGTGGCCTAGGTCATCTGTGTCACACACACCCATGACAGTTTCTATAGAATAGTGTGAGTGAGGGTTCATGCCTGGGGTATATGTCAGACATGTTCAAACACAACACAGTCTGTCAATAATGGTGATTTATTACAGGTGTACAACACCTCCGTGGATATGCATACAGACCCCTTCATGCTTATGTGATTCACTGAGGGACATTAGCATACCTTTGGAAATGTGAATACCAAAGGACAGATGACATAACATGTGGCTGTATGTACACATTGGTACCCCTGCTACATGTTGCGGGCTACTAACAATGTGGTACTGTCAGAATACTATGTATTGTAATGTGGATGACTATGCTATAGTGGGCTTACAGCTTTACAGCATGTGTTGGTCAACAGGTATCTGTCTGTATGATACCCTTGTGGAGGATAAGTATCTCATCTGGAGAATGCATTGTAGGCCACTGTATGCATTATCAGATCTGGATGGAGATATCCCTAGTGTGTTTGCTTGTACCTCGGATGTCTACATGCCAAACAGGAGTGGTGCCAGGAATGTGTGGCAGCCAATACCACTGGTTACTGGTATAGTATAGTACAGGAAGGACTCAATTGCTGCTGTGTATCCTACATCTGTGTGTCAGTTGTCAAGACATCAGCTAACGATTGGGTAAAGTCAGACTGTTGAGGTTATGTACACTACCAGTATGCAAAACAATGACCGATATAAACAGTATCACCCACAGCATAGTGTCAAACCATGTCATACACACATGTGTACCCAAGTCGTAACATATGTGTAGTAAAATGCATACTGGCCATCAATAGGAAGTGTTAACACTATGTAATACATGGCATGTCACCCTTCCCATGTGTCCACTATGCACATACATGCAGATGGTGCAGCTCCACCATGTTCCCAAATGTACACCTGCAAATCTGTACTGCACACATCACACACGTACCATCCACTCACCAACACATGCTGCCAGTACCGCACACATCAGCCAAGTGGCACATGGGCAGACAATACAGTATTGGAATTAATACTGGTGTAAACAATACTACATTGATAATCATAGCTTTCATGCATCATGGCTGCTCAGATATACCTACAAGGATATCAGTACACCTTGCTGTTGACAACATGCTAATATTGCTACACTGCTTAATAGCACCCTGTGCATCAGCACCATGTAAGCCTGTTCCTGCATCATTGTCACAGATGACAGGAGGTGGCACAGTGTCATCATATGCACAGGATGTGTTATTGGTTTGCCAGAGCCTGACAATGACCCATCCAATCGACATGTATGTGTGTGTGTGTGTGTGTGTGTGTGTGTGTGTGTGTGTGTGTGTGTGTGTGTGTGTGTGAGGGACATCAGCACAGTATGGGTCAATGTTGGTGTAATATGTGTGTGTATGTGTTAGCCCTAGGTGTTTGGTTTATGTGTGTGTGTCTGCATGCACACAGTTCCACCTTGTGGCTGCCACATACGGGTGATTGCGGGACAGCCACGGACTGTACCTGCCAGGCTGTACAGCTCACTGTCTCCGGCCATGGACACAGTACCTGTGCTTGCCAGGAGTGCCACTGACAGTATCGGGTACCAAGCCAGACTGGGTACTATCGTCAGAGGCAGATGGATGTCGACTGGAACCATATCCCTGCTGGGACTGGCCAGAGCCACGTGCATGTGGTCATCTAGGACAGTCTATTGACAGCCCAACCCCAACATTGCTGGGGCTGGTACTGCCACTATGGGAGCGGCTGGGACTTGTGTATCGTCCGCGATGAGTGCCAGCTGATGATGTTGCTGGCATATGTCCACGTCGACGTCTCAGCCATCCTGCTCTGTCCTGGCACATGGACATTACATTGCGGAGGACATCTAGTGTCTCCCCCCAATGTCTATCAATGACCTCGGTGTAATTACGGATGGCACCGGCAAGGTCATGGATACTGTCATTGATAGCGGTGTTGTGAGCCCTCTGTGCCCTTAGTCCCTGCCTGGTGTACCATTCCATATGTGCCTGTGCCTGCATTACAGACTGGAAAATGGCTGAGGTTGTGAGACCTGTGGGGGCATGTCTGCCAGGGGCATTATGACCAGCAGTGCTCTCACGAGCACCCCTGGACATATGCCTATGTGGTACCATTCCAGGTGTCTGGGTATGGCTGTTGTGTGGGGTTGCATGTGCCATAGATACCACACTATCCTGGTCAGTGCCTGCTGTATGCTGTTCCTCCGCTAAGGCCATTGGTGTTGACGGATGTATCGGCAGTATGAATGTGCGCATAGATGGGGTGGACAGCTGTGTACTGTTGATTGGTGGACCAACGACAGACCCTGACAAACCTGCCTGTGCCACTACACATGTCATCATGCCCACTATTTGTGGCAGTGACTTCAGCTTCCCTGCTGCACTCATCCAATACCTCAGCACCTGTGAGAGGAAGACAGGAAACACACTTCACAATCTGTACAGGATGTTAGCGCACATGCAAACATGAACACATGAACACATGCACACATGCACACATGCACACATGTACACATGTACACATGCACACATGAACACATGCACACATGCACACATACACTACTCAGTCAAGTTGACACACACACACACACACACACACACACACACACAGACACACACACACACACACACACAAACACACACACACCAACAGCAATATGGAACCTATCCATTAGTGGTTGATGGTGCAGTACAGTATCACAAGCCAAAGAGTCCTATCACACGTGTCAGCATGCAGGATGTGTGTTGCTCAACAGCATGCAGTGCGAGTGTGGAGAGTCCTTGTTGATAACAGTATACATGTCTTTGATGCATGTGTGTTGTTCAATGACTGACCTCACCCTGGAACACAACGTGTATATGGACACAACACTGCTGTGCCAGTCTGGAATGATTTCCAATGTCCTGTGCACCATCACTCATAGGTATACATACCATGGCTGGATGCACACAACTGTCAGGTGTATAGCAATGAATGCTATGTGTAGTACTGTAGTTACTTTAACTGGATGTAGTGTAGTACCATGAGCCATCATCAGGCAGCATCATGTGGTCACTCAAGGTCACTAATGTATGTCACACTGGCAATTATCTTGCTGTACCTGGCCTGCACCACTTTGGCTACATTAACCATTTCACAGCCAGTTGTTGCATGGGTATGTAAGGTGTTCAATAGGGAACATTGCCTCACATGAATGTGTTGTGTGTTGAAGCATGTCACACCGCCCCATGATAGTCCTCTACCCCCAGGTATAGTATGTGTGCTGTGTTGTTGACATTTGGGATACTGGAGTATGACATTACAGCAGGTGTCTACATATGCCATGTGTATCAAATTAACACTAACTGCATATGACAAAGTGGTGTATGTTGTGTGCATGTGTATTGACTCTGCCTATACAATGTCCACTACAGTGTACCACAATTGGTTGGGATGCTCTGTGTATTGCATGTGTTTGAGGCAGATACACATGTTACTGGGATGTGCATAGCCCGACAGAGAACATTCAGAGCATGCATTATGTGTAGGTGTTTTACATGTGTATATGGCCTGCAGGTCTCCTATGACATGCACATGTTATATGCTATATTAAATGTAGAACACTCACCAGCATGGGTATGCTGTCTTGCTATCACACCAGAGGGACCTACAAGGATATGAGACAGTCTGTCAGTGTCAACAACTATGGCATTACTACAGCAGTAATACAAGAGATGACAACAGTGTCAGTGTCAACAACTATGGCATTACTACAGCAGTAGTACAAGAGATGACAGTCACAGGCATACAAATTATGTTCCAAATTATCAGCATTGCATGACACCAGGCTCAACATCTTCTGAATACACAGTACAGATCTGGTAAATGCATGTTCTAACAATTGATCTAACAGTAGTCTACAGATATGCCATGTTACCTGCACGCTCTGTATCTATGTGCTGGGTGGCCCCTGCCTCCATGATGACACATGTCTGTTGTACTGCTTGTCCAGGAGCCACCACACTGAAGAGCAGCTCTTCCACTCTGGTGAGGGGGGGATGTGTTGATGCACCACCACCTGTGGCAAGCTGCTGTCTGTGGACATCGGAGGCATGCTGCCTGACATCTCTGATTAAATCACTGCAGTGATGGCGTACCTGCCCATAAGTCCAGTTATGCATGCCTACATCATTCACCCGATGGACAACATCCTGCCACAGTGCAGTGAGTCCACGCTGGTCCTGGCTAGATCTGGAGAACAGCAGGTTATATTGCTGTACCAGGGCATCAAAGATGACCTACTCCTCCTCAGGGGAATAGGCAGGCTTCCTGTTGTGAGACATATTCCTGTAAGACAATAAAAAGTCATTGTGAGCAAGTCATGTGGCACACTTAACATGCTAAAGTACAGACATCAGTGAAATGCCATATATAGCAACCTATTGGCTGTCAGTAGATACACACCTTTAATACCACATAGGACTGCTCAACCCACAACTGCCTGACAGTGCCTGGCACATACTATATTCCAAAACATGTTCTGCACAGCAACAAAGTGGAACCAGTATGTAAGACTATACAACAGTACACGGCACACTCTATGTGACCCAATACACCAACTAGCCACAGGGGATGTGTATGAAGCTAATGCATGCAGACATTTGTCATCCATTGAAATGAATGTTAAGTACAGTTTAAGTACTATCAGTACACCACGCTACTTGTTGATAGCAAACCCCTCAGTAACAAATGTGCACATTCATCACTATAGGTGGCATACTGCTGTAATACACTACACATGTTGCTAGATATGCACATATATCCTATGACACACATACCACCAAGGCCATGTTACAGGCATACCCCCACACACACATCAGACATACCTACAAGACACATAGGTATGGCAACCCAGATCAGTTTCACCTGTGTAACATACAGTACTGTGTGTCAGCACCTACAAAACCTCATGCCTGAGGTTTGTAATGTGTGAGGACTACTGGTAACAAACAAAACAGTGCCCAAGCAATGTGGATATAAACCATACTGTGCTGTTTAGGCCTACAGCTTCAGGTAGTACTACTGTTCATACAGGATTTGTATTTACTAGTGTTACCAATCAATAAGCATACATGTACTGTTTAGGCCTACAATGGCACACTCTGGTCAACACCATGGGACTACGTCACACCGTATGCCTTACTGCTTTTCCTGCCTAGCAATAGCATACGTATCCATTGCTGGGATTTGAGCTACAACACTACATACCATGATATATACGGTTTCACACTAGGCTATCACACATATACACAACTTTGACACATTCACCTACACATTCACCATCACACCCAGTCAACCTCACATAGCAAGTAATGCAACAAGTACATGCATGTGTGTATTGGGTCCTAGGTAGCTAATAGGTTATTATCTGTAGGACCTGTGGAAGCCTAGCCATATGGTACCCTGCCTTTCCACACCCATGTATTGTAGGTTCATGTGCCCCTGTCATGCAGAGCCACAGTGGTGACTCCCGGGTTGTGTTTCCTATCTCACACCCACTCATCATGATTATTCATGACAACTGCTAATGAGGACCTTCATTTGCTGTTGATAGGTGGTTAGTCCCAAGAGTATGGTATGTGTCTGAGAAGTTAATGTACCACTCCAGCATGTTCTGCATTTGCACGTTATAGGGTTGATATCAGTACAGTGTGTAGCTTGTATGGAGTGTAATCTGAATATATGGAGCATGCCCAACACCTGTGGGTTTGGCATACTTAACATGCTAAAGTACAGACAGGTTGCCTCTGGGTAGGTGGAATGTGACACAGCGTAGCTGTGGTTTTGTAAGACAGTCTGCATAGGGCATCTGTTTGAGTCTGGTAATACTCTTTGTGAGGTATGTGTTTGGCGTCTACTGTCGCTGTGGATGTCTTCTGAGGTACATACCGACAGGGCCAATGTACTCTGTGATGGGTGTTATGACTGATGAGTACAGTGGAACACTGACCTCTTATTCCATGGATGACACACCTTTTCTGATGATATGTGTACCGTACTCAGTTTACATGACTAATGTGGCACTGTGATTATCAATAGGGACACTACTGTTCACCTTTGTCCCATAGTCTCTCATCACACTTTTGGCGTTGAGTAGACTACCACCTATGTGTTAATTCATGAGTACAGGGTTTTTAACAAGAGGGATGGCAATACGTTTACAACATTGAGCTTGGGTGTACATATGAACATCCATTGGTGTACATATAGATATACATATAGGCACATATACAGTCCACCTTTCATGGTGGGAATACCAATTATGCAAAGGTTGAGAGGGATGCAGTTATGTAATGATATTGCACAGTCTTGTGCAGAATGCATGGAAGGTAGTCTCAGCCCATGTACCTTTAGCAGGACCCCCTATCTTGAAGACTACAACCTGAGGAATCATACCCATGGCGTTTAAACGCCACATGTCATATGCCAGCACTGTATGCTGTCTTGTTTGCCACACACTACCACCTACATATAAAAATGCACATAACAACCTGCAACAACATATAATTGTCCACCCTTAACAAACAGTTGCAGTATGTCCCTTGCTCTATGCACATGTTCAGATGCTAATTTATCAGACACATACATATCTCTCCATATGTGTGTGCCATGCACACACAGGGTCCACACTGTTGTAAGTCCGTACACCTCATGGATGACCTGTTGGGCCTTGCTACAACATGGACAGTTGTCACATGTGTGCATACAGTAATAGTACAGGGAGTATATATAGCTGCACATGATAACATTACTATACAAGCCTGGCACAGCAGTTGCCAATGCTGAGCTACAAATTATGCTACTAGCATGCATGTCTTACTCTGTCACATCCAAGTTTATAGGTGTTTGCACTACTCCCCCAAACTGCCATTATACGCAGTACTGTACAGACCATAGATAACATGTTCAGATGTTCGACATATAATGCTGAGATACATATGCCACAGTTATGTCCCACTGCACACAGCTACACACTAATTTGTCCATGGCAGTAGTTATGCATGGCATCACTGCATACATACCTACTGCTGCCACTTATGCATGTTTCTGAGTATGTACAGTACTATTCATAAACATCTACTACTTGCTGGTAACTACAAATGTGTTACATACCTGTTACTCACTGTCAGGTCCGTCTGTGTATGCTTTTAAAGGTTTTTTTTATTTATTAAGTAAAGTTTTTTACTTATTAGGTATTATTGGTCATTAATTAAGTTTGTTTTTTCTTAATTAATATATTTAGATTTTCAAGAAGTAAATATAATATTTACTTAACTAAAGTTTCTTTATTGGCCCAGACCTGGTTGCTGTCCACCTTGCTCAGGCACCCTCACCTGCACTCTGAGTTCCTAGTCCTAACCCTGACTGCCTGAAACTGCCCTGCCTTGATACACATGGTATCACTTTCAGTGTAAAGTAGCTCACCTACCAGCTCCTGAGAGTACACCCTGGAACACTGAAAACACTGAAACAGAAACTCTGAGTTCCTAGTCCTAACCCTGACTGCCTGAAACTGCCCTGCCTTGATACACATGGTATCACTTTCAGTGTAAAGTAGCTCACCTACCAGCTCCCTGAGAGTACACCCTGGAACACTGAAAACACTGAAACAGAAACTCTGAGTTCCTAGTCCTAACCCTGACTGCCTGAAACTGCCCTGCCTTGATACACATGGTATCACTTTCAGTGTAAAGTAGCTCACCTACCAGCTCCCTGAGAGTACACCCTGGAACACTGAAAACACTGAAACAGAAACTCTGAGTTCCTAGTCCTAACCCTGACTGCCTGAAACTGCCCTGCCTTGATACACATGGTATCACTTTCAGTGTAAAGTAGCTCACCTACCAGCTCCTGAGAGTACACCCTGGAACACTGAAAACACTGAAACAGAAACTCTGAGTTCCTAGTCCTAACCCTGACTGCCTGAAACTGCCCTGCCTTGATACACATGGTATCACTTTCAGTGTAAAGTAGCTCACCTACCAGCTCCTGAGAGTACACCCTGGAACACTGAAAACACTGAAACAGAAACTCTGAGTTCCTAGTCCTAACCCTGACTGCCTGAAACTGCCCTGCCTTGATACACATGGTATCACTTTCAGTGTAAAGTAGCTCACCTACCAGCTCCTGAGAGTACACCCTGGAACACTGAAAACACTGAAACAGAAACTCTGAGTTCCTAGTCCTAACCCTGACTGCCTGAAACTGCCCTGCCTTGATACACATGGTATCACTTTCAGTGTAAAGTAGCTCACCTACCAGCTCCTGAGAGTACACCCTGGAACACTGAAAACACTGAAACAGAAACTCTGAGTTCCTAGTCCTAACCCTGACTGCCTGAAACTGCCCTGCCTTGATACACATGGTATCACTTTCAGTGTAAAGTAGCTCACCTACCAGCTCCCTGAGAGTACACCCTGGAACACTGAAAACACTGAAAAAGAAACTCTGAGTTCCTAGTCCTAACCCTGACTGCCTGAAACTGCCCTGCCTTGATACACATTGTATCACTTTCAGTGTAAAGTAGCTCACCTACCAGCTCCCTGAGAGTACACCCTGGAACACTGAAAACACTGAAACAGAAAGTATGTTTGCTAGAGTTAACTTAAGACTGTATCCATAATACGTAACTACTCTGCCAGGTTAGGTGAGCCTCTCGAGTGTGGTACGGCAGCAGCCAATCCCCCCCCCCATAGCAGTCTGTCATATCCCCACTTCTAGCCTATCTCTCACTCTATTTTCCATTTTTTATCCTGCTAGTCCAAATCTATACTGGTTCCTCTCCTCCATTCTCCTCATTCCCCTTCAGCCTGGCAATACCTCAGCTGTGGCATACTCTGTAATTCAGGTCTCTGCCCACTAGGTGGCGCCTCTTTACTTGCTGTCTAACTTATACCCTCACTCTCTCCTTTATATCTTACTAGCTACACCTTCTGTTCTTCACTATAGCTCTTCTCGTACTAGCACACCTTTACTAGATTCCTAGCTCTAGTTAAACCCTGTGTCTTAATAGTTTTACTGTGCCCTAAGGGTCTAATATCTTTATCCACCCCTCTAAGCATCCTATATCTCCCACTGTTAAGCCTCTCACCTCCCTGTTATACTTTCCACCTCTACACTCACCTCTCTTGTCTCTCTTTATCACTGATTGTCGTCTTGGATTCAGGACTCCTTGTCCTTTCTTCTCCTCATGCCTCCTTGTTCTTTCTTCTCTACATGACTCTCCAGTTAATACCTACCTATTTATTTCCCCCTGAACTCTGTATGCTGTTGGCCTCCTATTGTATCTCTACTCACTCTGTGCTCTTCATCTGACTTAAACTCCTCCCCCCTATACTGTGCACATACCTTGCCTATCTCACGGGTTCTGCAATTTACCTCCTACACTTATCTCCCTCCCTTCCCTTCCCCTACAACCTCCGCACCTTATAAATATACCCCTCTTTAGCAGACGCCATCTTTTCCACTCGCCCAGACCTGGTTGCTGTCCACCTTGCTCAGGCACCCTCACCTGCAGTAAGTTATCCTAACTTCATATTATATATTATGTTACCTGGTCTTGATATGTTTATGTTCTCTTGAATTGAATGTGTGCTTTAATGTTTACCTGGTTGCTTTAAACCTACAATTGCTTGACTTGTTACCAATATGCTTTATTTTTATCTGCTTTAGTTGTTGTACGCTTAGATTGTAGTGTGTTCTCCCATAACCTGGCTGCTTTTAAAGACTGTTAAGACTGCTATATCCGTTAGCGTCAGGCTTGCTTTATTCAGTATTATGTGTTTCTTAGCAGCCTTTACCTGATTGCCTGCATAGTAAAGTTAATCACTGCCTAGAACTGCATATTGTTTGAGGTACTTGGTTCTTGTTTAACAATAGCGTACAGTGCGCTCCATATTGTGATTTCTTTTGCCCACGCTAATAGGTCTTCCCTTCGCCTTCATCTGTTAACAGCATTAATTATCTATAACTGCACATAGCGTAAGATAATTGATTTGATTATAGTAGCGCATAGTGTGCTCCATAATGTAATTGATACGCACACGCGATCTCCGATCAGCGTACTGCACATGGTCCTTCCACAAACGGGCATTTATTTCTTTCTCTAGTATCACTAGTTAAAGGCAGCCTATGATTTATACTACCAACATGATTTCTCTTAATACTTACCAGGAATGCATAATGTGTATGTTTTTACTCCTTAAATAGTTGTAATCTTGGCCACGCTAATTTTTCTATCGGCGTTGTGCACGTGGGAAATCCACTGTCTGGCAATAATAACCTATTCACACTACTACAATGCTTTCTACTCACATCTTTAGTCTTTATTTATAATTCCCGGTCTTTTAACTACACTTTATTGTTAATATATGTAAAAAGGCTGCGTGTATATACTTTTATTGCTTTAGCAGAAAGGAACACAGCTGGCATTCTATTATTTTGGCGCCGTTTCACATTTATCTGCCAGCGTTCAACCTATGGGACCTAACAATTTGTGCTATCCTTTACTAGAATCTGCCTGATGTTCTATCACTGTATATTTGCCACATACGTACGCTATTGTTTTTCATTAAGTTTGCATATAGTAAGATCACTATATAAATATTTTACCTGTGTTGCTTACTATGTCTTTCCTGCTGGGTTTTGATATACTAATATTGGCTATTTAAAGGTTAGCCTGTGTTGTCTAGCTATTATTTTGCTTCCCTCATGACCTGTTTCTCTCTCTCTCTCTCTATACATTGCAGCTCTGAGTTCCTAGTCCTAACCCTGACTGCCTGAAACTGCCCTGCCTTGATACACATGGTATCACTTTCAGTGTAAAGTAGCTCACCTACCAGCTCCCTGAGAGTACACCCTGGAACACTGAAAACACTGAAACAGAAAGTATGTTTGCTAGAGTTAACTTAAGACTGTATCCATAATAATACGTAACTACTCTGCCAGGTTAGGTGAGCCTCTCGAGTGTGGTACGGCAGCAGCCAATCCCATAGCAGTCTGTCATATCCCCACTTCTAGCCTATCTCTCACTCTATTTTCCATTTTTTATCCTGCTAGTCCAAATCTATACTGGTTCCTCTCCTCCATTCTCCTCATTCCCCTTCAGCCTGGCAATACCTCAGCTGTGGCATACTCTGTAATTCAGGTCTCTGCCCACTAGGTGGCGCCTCTTTACTTGCTGTCTAACTTATACCCTCACTCTCTCCCTTTATATCTTACTAGCTACACCTTCTGTTCTTCACTATAGCTCTTCTCGTACTAGCACACCTTTACTAGATTCCTAGCTCTAGTTAAACCCTGTGTCTTAATAGTTTTACTGTGCCCTAAGGGTCTAATATCTTTATCCACCCCTCTAAGCATCCTATATCTCCCACTGTTAAGCCTCTCACCTCCCTGTTATACTTTCCACCTCTACACTCACCTCTCTTGTCTCTCTTTTATCACTGATTGTCTTCTTGGATTCAGGACTCCTTGTCCTTTCTTCTCCTCATGCCTCCTTGTTCTTTCTTCTCTACATGACTCTCCAGTTAATACCTACCTATTTATTTCCCTGAACTCTGTATGCTGTTGGCCTCCTATTGTATCTCTACTCACTCTGTGCTCTTCATCTGACTTAAACTCCTCCCCCCTATACTGTGCACATACCTTGCCTATCTCACGGGTTCTGCAATTGACCTCCTACACTTATCTCCCTCCCTTCCCTTCCCCTACAACCTCCGCACCTTATAAATATACCCCTCTTTAGCAGACGCCATCTTTTCCACTCTCGCCCAGACCTGGTTGCTGTCCACCTTGCTCAGGCACCCTCACCTGCAGTAAGTTATCCTAACTTCATATTATATATTATGTTACCTGGTCTTGATATGTTTATGTTCTCTTGAATTGAATGTGTGCTTTAATGTTTACCTGGTTGCTTTAAACCTACAATTGCTTGACTTGTTACCAATATGCTTTATTTTTATCTGCTTTAGTTGTTGTACGCTTAGATTGTAGTGTGTTCTCCCATAACCTGGCTGCTTTTAAAGACTGTTAAGACTGCTATATCCGTTAGCGTCAGGCTTGCTTTATTCAGTATTATGTGTTTCTTAGCAGCCTTTACCTGATTGCCTGCATAGTAAAGTTAATCACTGCCTAGAACTGCATATTGTTTGAGGTACTTGGTTCTTGTTTAACAGTATCGCACAGCCCGCTCCACATTGTGACCTCTTTTGCCCATGCTATGAGGCCGTCCCTTCGCCTTCATCTGTTAACAGCATTAATTATCTATAACTGCACATAGCGTAAGATAATTGATTTGATTATAGTAGCGCATAGTGTGCTCCATAATGTAATTGATACGCACACGCGATCTCCGATCAGCGTACTGCACATGGTCCTTCCGCAAACGGGCATTTATTTCTTTCTCTAGTATCACTAGTTAAAGGCAGCCTATGATTTATACTACCAACATGATTTCTCTTAATACTTACCAGGAATGCATAATGTGTATGTTTTTACTCCTTAAATAGTTGTAATCTTGGCCACGCTAATTTTTCTATCGGCGTTGTGCACGTGGGAAATCCACTGTCTGGCAATAATAACCTATTCACACTACTACAACGCTTTCTACTCACATCTTTAGTCTTTATTTATAATTCCGGTCTTTTAACTACACTTTATTGTTAATATATGTAAAAGGCTGCGTGTATATACTTTTATTGCTTTAGCAGAAAGGAACACAGCTGGCATTCTATTATTTTGGCCGCTTCACATTTATCTGCCAGCGTTCAACCTATGGGACCTAACAATTTGTGCTATCCTTTACTAGAATCTGCCTGATGTTCTATCACTGTATATTTGCCACATACGCTATTGTTTTCATTAAGTTTGCATATAGTAAGATCACTATATAAATATTTTACCTGTGTTGCTTACTATGTCTTTCCTGCTGGGTTTTGATATACTAATATTGGCTATTTAAAGGTTAGCCTGTGTTGTCTAGCTATTATTTTGCTTCCCTCATGACCTGTTTCTCTCTCTCTCTCTCTCTATACATTGCAGCTCTGAGTTCCTAGTCCTAACCCTGACTGCCTGAAACTGCCCTGCCTTGATACACATGGTATCACTTTCAGTGTAAAGTAGCTCACCTACCAGCTCCCTGAGAGTACACCCTGGAACACTGAAAACACTGAAACAGAAAGTATGTTTGCTAGAGTTAACTTAAGACTGTATCCATAATAATACGTAACTACTCTGCCAGGTTAGGTGAGCCTCTCGAGTGTGGTACGGCAGCAGCCAATCCCCCCCCCCCATAGCAGTCTGTCATATCCCCACTTCTAGCCTATCTCTCACTCTATTTTCCATTTTTTATCCTGCTAGTCCAAATCTATACTGGTTCCTCTCCTCCATTCTCCTCATTCCCCTTCAGCCTGGCAATACCTCAGCTGTGGCATACTCTGTAATTCAGGTCTCTGCCCACTAGGTGGCGCCTCTTTACTTGCTGTCTAACTTATACCCTCACTCTCTCCCTTTATATCTTACTAGCTACACCTTCTGTTCTTCACTATAGCTCTTCTCGTACTAGCACACCTTTACTAGATTCCTAGCTCTAGTTAAACCCTGTGTCTTAATAGTTTTACTGTGCCCTAAGGGTCTAATATCTTTATCCACCCTCTAAGCATCCTATATCTCCCACTGTTAAGCCTCTCACCTCCCTGTTATACTTTCCACCTCTACACTCACCTCTCTTGTCTCTCTTTTATCACTGATTGTCTTCTTGGATTCAGGACTCCTTGTCCTTTCTTCTCCTCATGCCTCCTTGTTCTTTCTTCTCTACATGACTCTCCAGTTAATACCTACCTATTTATTTCCCCCTGAACTCTGTATGCTGTTGGCCTCCTATTGTATCTCTACTCACTCTGTGCTCTTCATCTGACTTAAACTCCTCCCCCCTATACTGTGCACATACCTTGCCTATCTCACGGGTTCTGCAATTTACCTCCTACACTTATCTCCCTCCCTTCCCTTCCCCTACAACCTCCTGCACCTTATAAATATACCCCTCTTTAGCAGACGCCATCTTTTCCACTCTCGCCCAGACCTGGTTGCTGTCCACCTTGCTCAGGCACCCTCACCTGCAGTAAGTTATCCTAACTTCATATTATATATTATGTTACCTGGTCTTGATATGTTTATGTTCTCTTGAATTGAATGTGTGCTTTAATGTTTACCTGGTTGCTTTAAACCTACAATTGCTTGACTTGTTACCAATATGCTTTATTTTTATCTGCTTTAGTTGTTGTACGCTTAGATTGTAGTGTGTTCTCCCATAACCTGGCTGCTTTTAAAGACTGTTAAGACTGCTATATCCGTTAGCGTCAGGCTTGCTTTATTCAGTATTATGTGTTTCTTAGCAGCCTTTACCTGATTGCCTGCATAGTAAAGTTAATCACTGCCTAGAACTGCATATTGTTTGAGGTACTTGGTTCTTGTTTAACAATAGCGCGTGCAGTGCTCCATATTGTGATTTCTTTTGCCCACGCTAATAGGTCTTCCCTTCGCCTTCATCTGTTAACAGCATTAATTATCTATAACTGCACATAGCGTAAGATAATTGATTTGATTATAGTAGCATAGTGTGCTCCATAATGTAATTGATACGCACACGCGATCTCCGATCAGCGTACTGCACATGGTCCTTCCGCAAACGGGCATTTATTTCTTTCTCTAGTATCACTAGTTAAAGGCAGCCTATGATTTATACTACCAACATGATTTCTCTTAATACTTACCAGGAATGCATAATGTGTATGTTTTACTCCTTAAATAGTTGTAATCTTGGCCACGCTAATTTTTCTATCGGCGTGCACGTGGAAATCCACTGTCTGGCAATAATAACCTATTCACACTACTACAACGCTTTCTACTCACATCTTTAGTCTTTATTTATAATTCCCGGTCTTTTAACTACACTTTATTGTTAATATATGTAAAAAGGCTGCGTGTATATACTTTTATTGCTTTAGCAGAAAGGAACACAGCTGGCATTCTATTATTTTGGCGCCGTTTCACATTTATCTGCCAGCGTTCAACCTATGGGACCTAACAATTTGTGCTATCCTTTACTAGAATCTGCCTGATGTTCTATCACTGTATATTTGCCACATACGTACGCTATTGTTTTTCATTAAGTTTGCATATAGTAAGATCACTATATAAATATTTTACCTGTGTTGCTTACTATGTCTTTCCTGCTGGGTTTTGATATACTAATATTGGCTATTTAAAGGTTAGCCTGTGTTGTCTAGCTATTATTTTGCTTCCCTCATGACCTGTTTCTCTCTCTCTCTCTCTCTATACATTGCAGCTCTGAGTTCCTAGTCCTAACCCTGACTGCCTGAAACTGCCCTGCCTTGATACACATGGTATCACTTTCAGTGTAAAGTAGCTCACCTACCAGCTCCCTGAGAGTACACCCTGGAACACTGAAAACACTGAAACAGAAAGTATGTTTGCTAGAGTTAACTTAAGACTGTATCCATAATAATACGTAACTACTCTGCCAGGTTAGGTGAGCCTCTCGAGTGTGGTACGGCAGCAGCCAATCCCCATAGCAGTCTGTCATATCCCCACTTCTAGCCTATCTCTCACTCTATTTTCCATTTTTTATCCTGCTAGTCCAAATCTATACTGGTTCCTCTCCTCCATTCTCCTCATTCCCCTTCAGCCTGGCAATACCTCAGCTGTGGCATACTCTGTAATTCAGGTCTCTGCCCACTAGGTGGCGCCTCTTTACTTGCTGTCTAACTTATACCCCCACTCTCTCCTTTATATCTTACTAGCTACACCTTCTGTTCTTCACTATAGCTCTTCTCGTACTAGCACACCTTTACTAGATTCCTAGCTCTAGTTAAACCCTGTGTCTTAATAGTTTTACTGTGCCCTAAGGGTCTAATATCTTTATCCACCCTCTAAGCATCCTATATCTCCCACTGTTAAGCCTCTCACCTCCCTGTTATACTTTCCACCTCTACACTCACCTCTCTTGTCTCTCTTTTATCACTGATTGTCTTCTTGGATTCAGGACTCCTTGTCCTTTCTTCTCCTCATGCCTCCTTGTTCTTTCTTCTCTACATGACTCTCCAGTTAATACCTACCTATTTATTTCCCCCTGAACTCTGTATGCTGTTGGCCTCCTATTGTATCTCTACTCACTCTGTGCTCTTCATCTGACTTAAACTCCTCCCCCCTATACTGTGCACATACCTTGCCTATCTCACGGGTTCTGCAATTTACCTCCTACACTTATCTCCCTCCCTTCCCCTTCCCTACAACCTCCCGTACCTTATAAATATACCCCCTCTTTAGCAGACGCCATCTTTTCCACTCTCGCCCAGACCTGGTTGCTGTCCACCTTGCTCAGGCACCCTCACCTGCAGTAAGTTATCCTAACTTCATATTATATATTATGTTACCTGGTCTTGATATGTTTATGTTCTCTTGAATTGAATGTGTGCTTTAATGTTTACCTGGTTGCTTTAAACCTACAATTGCTTGACTTGTTACCAATATGCTTTATTTTTATCTGCTTTAGTTGTTGTACGCTTAGATTGTAGTGTGTTCTCCCATAACCTGGCTGCTTTTAAAGACTGTTAAGACTGCTATATCCGTTAGCGTCAGGCTTGCTTTATTCAGTATTATGTGTTTCTTAGCAGCCTTTACCTGATTGCCTGCATAGTAAAGTTAATCACTGCCTAGAACTGCATATTGTTTGAGGTACTTGGTTCTTGTTTAACAATAGCGTACAGTGCGCTCCATATTGTGATTTCTTTTGCCCACGCTAATAGGTCTTCCCTTCGCCTTCATCTGTTAACAGCATTAATTATCTATAACTGCACATAGCGTAAGATAATTGATTTGATTATAGTAGCGCATAGTGTGCTCCATAATGTAATTGATACGCACACGCGATCTCCGATCAGCGTACTGCACATGGTCCTTCCGCAAACGGGCATTTATTTCTTTCTCTAGTATCACTAGTTAAAGGCAGCCTATGATTTATACTACCAACATGATTTCTCTTAATACTTACCAGGAATGCATAATGTGTATGTTTTTACTCCTTAAATAGTTGTAATCTTGGCCACGCTAATTTTTCTATCGGCGTTGTGCACGTGGGAAATCCACTGTCTGGCAATAATAATCTATTCACACTACTACAACGCTTTCTACTCACATCTTTAGTCTTTATTTATAATTCCGGTCTTTTAACTACACTTTATTGTTAATATATGTAAAAAGGCTGCGTGTATATACTTTTATTGCTTTAGCAGAAAGGAACACAGCTGGCATTCTATTATTTTGGCGCCGTTTCACATTTATCTGCCAGCGTTCAACCTATGGGACCTAACAATTTGTGCTATCCTTTACTAGAATCTGCCTGATGTTCTATCACTGTATATTTGCCACATAATGCACGCTATTGTTTTTCATTAAGTTTGCATATAGTAAGATCACTATATAAATATTTTACCTGTGTTGCTTACTATGTCTTTCCTGCTGGGTTTTGATATACTAATATTGGCTATTTAAAGGTTAGCCTGTGTTGTCTAGCTATTATTTTGCTTCCCTCATGACCTGTTTCTCTCTCTCTCTCTCTCTATACATTGCAGCTCTGAGTTCCTAGTCCTAACCCTGACTGCCTGAAACTGCCCTGCCTTGATACACATGGTATCACTTTCAGTGTAAAGTAGCTCACCTACCAGCTCCTGAGAGTACACCCTGGAACACTGAAAACACTGAAACAGAAAGTATGTTTGCTAGAGTTAACTTAAGACTGTATCCATAATAATACGTAACTACTCTGCCAGGTTAGGTGAGCCTCTCGAGTGGCACGGCAGCAGCCAATCCCCATAGCAGTCTGTCATATCCCCACTTCTAGCCTATCTCTCACTCTATTTTCCATTTTTTATCCTGCTAGTCCAAATCTATACTGGTTCCTCTCCTCCATTCTCCTCATTCCCCTTCAGCCTGGCAATACCTCAGCTGTGGCATACTCTGTAATTCAGGTCTCTGCCCACTAGGTGGCGCCTCTTTACTTGCTGTCTAACTTATACCCTCACTCTCTCCCTTTATATCTTACTAGCTACACCTTCTGTTCTTCACTATAGCTCTTCTCGTACTAGCACACCTTTACTAGATTCCTAGCTCTAGTTAAACCCTGTGTCTTAATAGTTTTACTGTGCCCTAAGGGTCTAATATCTTTATCCACCCTCTAAGCATCCTATATCTCCCACTGTTAAGCCTCTCACCTCCCTGTTATACTTTCCACCTCTACACTCACCTCTCTTGTCTCTCTTTTATCACTGATTGTCTTCTTGGATTCAGGACTCCTTGTCCTTTCTTCTCCTCATGCCTCCTTGTTCTTTCTTCTCTACATGACTCTCCAGTTAATACCTACCTATTTATTTCCCCCTGAACTCTGTATGCTGTTGGCCTCCTATTGTATCTCTACTCACTCTGTGCTCTTCATCTGACTTAAACTCCTCCCCCCTATACTGTGCACATACCTTGCCTATCTCACGGGTTCTGCAATTTACCTCCTACACTTATCTCCCCTCCCCTTCCCCTTCCCCCTACAACCTCCCGTACCTTATAAATATACCCCCTCTTTAGCAGACGCCATCTTTTCCACTCTCGCCCAGACCTGGTTGCTGTCCACCTTGCTCAGGCACCCTCACCTGCAGTAAGTTATCCTAACTTCATATTATATATTATGTTACCTGGTCTTGATATGTTTATGTTCTCTTGAATTGAATGTGTGCTTTAATGTTTACCTGGTTGCTTTAAACCTACAATTGCTTGACTTGTTACCAATATGCTTTATTTTTATCTGCTTTAGTTGTTGTACGCTTAGATTGTAGTGTGTTCTCCCATAACCTGGCTGCTTTTAAAGACTGTTAAGACTGCTATATCCGTTAGCGTCAGGCTTGCTTTATTCAGTATTATGTGTTTCTTAGCAGCCTTTACCTGATTGCCTGCATAGTAAAGTTAATCACTGCCTAGAACTGCATATTGTTTGAGGTACTTGGTTCTTGTTTAACAATAGCGTACAGTGCGCTCCATATTGTGATTTCTTTTGCCCACGCTAATAGGTCTTCCCTTCGCCTTCATCTGTTAACAGCATTAATTATCTATAACTGCACATAGCGTAAGATAATTGATTTGATTATAGTAGCGCATAGTGTGCTCCATAATGTAATTGATACGCACGCGATCTCCGATCAGCGTACTGCACATGGTCCTTCCGCAAACGGGCATTTATTTCTTTCTCTAGTATCACTAGTTAAAGGCAGCCTATGATTTATACTACCAACATGATTTCTCTTAATACTTACCAGGAATGCATAATGTGTATGTTTTTACTCCTTAAATAGTTGTAATCTTGGCCACGCTAATTTTTCTATCGGCGTTGTGCACGTGGGAAATCCACTGTCTGGCAATAATAACCTATTCACACTACTACAACGCTTTCTACTCACATCTTTAGTCTTTATTTATAATTCCCGGTCTTTTAACTACACTTTATTGTTAATATATGTAAAAAGGCTGCGTGTATATACTTTTATTGCTTTAGCAGAAAGGAACACAGCTGGCATTCTATTATTTTGGCGCCGTTTCACATTTATCTGCCAGCGTTCAACCTATGGGACCTAACAATTTGTGCTATCCTTTACTAGAATCTGCCTGATGTTCTATCACTGTATATTTGCCACATACGTACGCTATTGTTTTTCATTAAGTTTGCATATAGTAAGATCACTATATAAATATTTTACCTGTGTTGCTTACTATGTCTTTCCTGCTGGGTTTTGATATACTAATATTGGCTATTTAAAGGTTAGCCTGTGTTGTCTAGCTATTATTTTGCTTCCCTCATGACCTGTTTCTCTCTCTCTCTCTCTATACATTGCAGCTCTGAGTTCCTAGTCCTAACCCTGACTGCCTGAAACTGCCCTGCCTTGATACACATGGTATCACTTTCAGTGTAAAGTAGCTCACCTACCAGCTCCTGAGAGTACACCCTGGAACACTGAAAACACTGAAACAGAAAGTATGTTTGCTAGAGTTAACTTAAGACTGTATCCATAATAATACGTAACTACTCTGCCAGGTTAGGTGAGCCTCTCGAGTGTGGTACGGCAGCAGCCAATCCCCCCCCCCCATAGCAGTCTGTCATATCCCCACTTCTAGCCTATCTCTCACTCTATTTTCCATTTTTTATCCTGCTAGTCCAAATCTATACTGGTTCCTCTCCTCCATTCTCCTCATTCCCCTTCAGCCTGGCAATACCTCAGCTGTGGCATACTCTGTAATTCAGGTCTCTGCCCACTAGGTGGCGCCTCTTTACTTGCTGTCTAACTTATACCCTCACTCTCTCCTTTATATCTTACTAGCTACACCTTCTGTTCTTCACTATAGCTCTTCTCGTACTAGCACACCTTTACTAGATTCCTAGCTCTAGTTAAACCCTGTGTCTTAATAGTTTTACTGTGCCCTAAGGGTCTAATATCTTTATCCACCCTCTAAGCATCCTATATCTCCCACTGTTAAGCCTCTCACCTCCCTGTTATACTTTCCACCTCTACACTCACCTCTCTTGTCTCTCTTTTATCACTGATTGTCTTCTTGGATTCAGGACTCCTTGTCCTTTCTTCTCCTCATGCCTCCTTGTTCTTTCTTCTCTACATGACTCTCCAGTTAATACCTACCTATTTATTTCCCCCTGAACTCTGTATGCTGTTGGCCTCCTATTGTATCTCTACTCACTCTGTGCTCTTCATCTGACTTAAACTCCTCCCCCCTATACTGTGCACATACCTTGCCTATCTCACGGGTTCTGCAATTTACCTCCTACACTTATCTCCCTCCCTTCCCCTTCCCCTACAACCTCCGTACCTTATAAATATACCCCTCTTTAGCAGACGCCATCTTTTCCACTCTCGCCCAGACCTGGTTGCTGTCCACCTTGCTCAGGCACCCTCACCTGCAGTAAGTTATCCTAACTTCATATTATATATTATGTTACCTGGTCTTGATATGTTTATGTTCTCTTGAATTGAATGTGTGCTTTAATGTTTACCTGGTTGCTTTAAACCTACAATTGCTTGACTTGTTACCAATATGCTTTATTTTTATCTGCTTTAGTTGTTGTACGCTTAGATTGTAGTGTGTTCTCCCATAACCTGGCTGCTTTTAAAGACTGTTAAGACTGCTATATCCGTTAGCGTCAGGCTTGCTTTATTCAGTATTATGTGTTTCTTAGCAGCCTTTACCTGATTGCCTGCATAGTAAAGTTAATCACTGCCTAGAACTGCATATTGTTTGAGGTACTTGGTTCTTGTTTAACAATAGCGTACAGTGCGCTCCATATTGTGATTTCTTTTGCCCACGCTAATAGGTCTTCCTTCGCCTTCATCTGTTAACAGCATTAATTATCTATAACTGCACATAGCGTAAGATAATTGATTTGATTATAGTAGCGCATAGTGTGCTCCATAATGTAATTGATACGCACGCGATCTCCGATCAGCGTACTGCACATGGTCCTTCATAAACGGGCATTTATTTCTTTCTCTAGTATCACTAGTTAAAGGCAGCCTATGATTTATACTACCAACATGATTTCTCTTAATACTTACCAGGAATGCATAATGTGTATGTTTTACTCCTTAAATAGTTGTAATCTTGGCCACGCTAATTTTTCTATCGGCGTTGTGCGTGGAAATCCACTGTCTGGCAATAATAACCTATTCACACTACTACAACGCTTTCTACTCACATCTTTAGTCTTTATTTATAATTCCCGGTCTTTTAACTACACTTTATTGTTAATATATGTAAAAGGCTGCGTGTATATACTTTTATTGCTTTAGCAGAAAGGAACACAGCTGGCATTCTATTATTTTGGCGCCGTTTCACATTTATCTGCCAGCGTTCAACCTATGGGACCTAACAATTTGTGCTATCCTTTACTAGAATCTGCCTGATGTTCTATCACTGTATATTTGCCACATACGTACGCTATTGTTTTTCATTAAGTTTGCATATAGTAAGATCACTATATAAATATTTTACCTGTGTTGCTTACTATGTCTTTCCTGCTGGGTTTTGATATACTAATATTGGCTATTTAAAGGTTAGCCTGTGTTGTCTAGCTATTATTTTGCTTCCCTCATGACCTGTTTCTCTCTCTCTCTCTCTATACATTGCAGCTCTGAGTTCCTAGTCCTAACCCTGACTGCCTGAAACTGCCCTGCCTTGATACACATGGTATCACTTTCAGTGTAAAGTAGCTCACCTACCAGCTCCCTGAGAGTACACCCTGGAACACTGAAAACACTGAAACAGAAAGTATGTTTGCTAGAGTTAACTTAAGACTGTATCCATAATAATACGTAACTACTCTGCCAGGTTAGGTGAGCCTCTCGAGTGTGGTACGGCAGCAGCCAATCCCCATAGCAGTCTGTCATATCCCCACTTCTAGCCTATCTCTCACTCTATTTTCCATTTTTTATCCTGCTAGTCCAAATCTATACTGGTTCCTCTCCTCCATTCTCCTCATTCCCCTTCAGCCTGGCAATACCTCAGCTGTGGCATACTCTGTAATTCAGGTCTCTGCCCACTAGGTGGCGCCTCTTTACTTGCTGTCTAACTTATACCCTCACTCTCTCCCTTTATATCTTACTAGCTACACCTTCTGTTCTTCACTATAGCTCTTCTCGTACTAGCACACCTTTACTAGATTCCTAGCTCTAGTTAAACCCTGTGTCTTAATAGTTTTACTGTGCCCTAAGGGTCTAATATCTTTATCCACCCCTCTAAGCATCCTATATCTCCCACTGTTAAGCCTCTCACCTCCCTGTTATACTTTCCACCTCTACACTCACCTCTCTTGTCTCTCTTTTATCACTGATTGTCTTCTTGGATTCAGGACTCCTTGTCCTTTCTTCTCCTCATGCCTCCTTGTTCTTTCTTCTCTACATGACTCTCCAGTTAATACCTACCTATTTATTTCCCCCTGAACTCTGTATGCTGTTGGCCTCCTATTGTATCTCTACTCACTCTGTGCTCTTCATCTGACTTAAACTCCTCCCCCCTATACTGTGCACATACCTTGCCTATCTCACGGGTTCTGCAATTTACCTCCTACACCTATCTCCCTCCCTTCCCTTCCCCTACAACCTCCTTACCTTATAAATATACCCCTCTTTAGCAGACGCCATCTTTTCCACTCTCGCCCAGACCTGGTTGCTGTCCACCTTGCTCAGGCACCCTCACCTGCAGTAAGTTATCCTAACTTCATATTATATATTATGTTACCTGGTCTTGATATGTTTATGTTCTCTTGAATTGAATGTGTGCTTTAATGTTTACCTGGTTGCTTTAAACCTACAATTGCTTGACTTGTTACCAATATGCTTTATTTTTATCTGCTTTAGTTGTTGTACGCTTAGATTGTAGTGTGTTCTCCCATAACCTGGCTGCTTTTAAAGACTGTTAAGACTGCTATATCCGTTAGCGTCAGGCTTGCTTTATTCAGTATTATGTGTTTCTTAGCAGCCTTTACCTGATTGCCTGCATAGTAAAGTTAATCACTGCCTAGAACTGCATATTGTTTGAGGTACTTGGTTCTTGTTTAACAATAGCGTACAGTGCGCTCCATATTGTGATTTCTTTTGCCCACGCTAATAGGTCTTCCCTTCGCCTTCATCTGTTAACAGCATTAATTATCTATAACTGCACATAGCGTAAGATAATTGATTTGATTATAGTAGCGCATAGTGTGCTCCATAATGTAATTGATACGCACGCGATCTCCGATCAGCGTACTGCACATGGTCCTTCCGCAAACGGGCATTTATTTCTTTCTCTAGTATCACTAGTTAAAGGCAGCCTATGATTTATACTACCAACATGATTTCTCTTAATACTTACCAGGAATGCATAATGTGTATGTTTTACTCCTTAAATAGTTGTAATCTTGGCCACGCTAATTTTTCTATCGGCGTTGTGCACGTGGGAAATCCACTGTCTGGCAATAATAACCTATTCACACTACTACAACGCTTTCTACTCACATCTTTAGTCTTTATTTATAATTCCCGGTCTTTTAACTACACTTTATTGTTAATATATGTAAAAGGCTGCGTGTATATACTTTTATTGCTTTAGCAGAAAGGAACACAGCTGGCATTCTATTATTTTGGCGCCGTTTCACATTTATCTGCCAGCGTTCAACCTATGGGACCTAACAATTTGTGCTATCCTTTACTAGAATCTGCCTGATGTTCTATCACTGTATATTTGCCACATAATGACGCTATTGTTTTCATTAAGTTTGCATATAGTAAGATCACTATATAAATATTTTACCTGTGTTGCTTACTATGTCTTTCCTGCTGGGTTTTGATATACTAATATTGGCTATTTAAAGGTTAGCCTGTGTTGTCTAGCTATTATTTTGCTTCCCTCATGACCTGTTTCTCTCTCTCTCTCTCTATACATTGCAGCTCTGAGTTCCTAGTCCTAACCCTGACTGCCTGAAACTGCCCTGCCTTGATACACATGGTATCACTTTCAGTGTAAAGTAGCTCACCTACCAGCTCCCTGAGAGTACACCCTGGAACACTGAAAACACTGAAACAGAAAGTATGTTTGCTAGAGTTAACTTAAGACTGTATCCATAATAATACGTAACTACTCTGCCAGGTTAGGTGAGCCTCTCGAGTGTGGTACGGCAGCAGCCAATCCCCCATAGCAGTCTGTCATATCCCCACTTCTAGCCTATCTCTCACTCTATTTTCCATTTTTTATCCTGCTAGTCCAAATCTATACTGGTTCCTCTCCTCCATTCTCCTCATTCCCCTTCAGCCTGGCAATACCTCAGCTGTGGCATACTCTGTAATTCAGGTCTCTGCCCACTAGGTGGCGCCTCTTTACTTGCTGTCTAACTTATACCCTCACTCTCTCCTTTATATCTTACTAGCTACACCTTCTGTTCTTCACTATAGCTCTTCTCGTACTAGCACACCTTTACTAGATTCCTAGCTCTAGTTAAACCCTGTGTCTTAATAGTTTTACTGTGCCCTAAGGGTCTAATATCTTTATCCACCCTCTAAGCATCCTATATCTCCCACTGTTAAGCCTCTCACCTCCCTGTTATACTTTCCACCTCTACACTCACCTCTCTTGTCTCTCTTTTATCACTGATTGTCTTCTTGGATTCAGGACTCCTTGTCCTTTCTTCTCCTCATGCCTCCTTGTTCTTTCTTCTCTACATGACTCTCCAGTTAATACCTACCTATTTATTTCCCCCTGAACTCTGTATGCTGTTGGCCTCCTATTGTATCTCTACTCACTCTGTGCTCTTCATCTGACTTAAACTCCTCCCCCCTATACTGTGCACATACCTTGCCTATCTCACGGGTTCTGCAATTTACCTCCTACACTTATCTCCCCTCCCCTTCCCCTTCCCCCTACAACCTCCCGTACCTTATAAATATACCCCTCTTTAGCAGACGCCATCTTTTCCACTCTCGCCCAGACCTGGTTGCTGTCCACCTTGCTCAGGCACCCTCACCTGCAGTAAGTTATCCTAACTTCATATTATATATTATGTTACCTGGTCTTGATATGTTTATGTTCTCTTGAATTGAATGTGTGCTTTAATGTTTACCTGGTTGCTTTAAACCTACAATTGCTTGACTTGTTACCAATATGCTTTATTTTTATCTGCTTTAGTTGTTGTACGCTTAGATTGTAGTGTGTTCTCCCATAACCTGGCTGCTTTTAAAGACTGTTAAGACTGCTATATCCGTTAGCGTCAGGCTTGCTTTATTCAGTATTATGTGTTTCTTAGCAGCCTTTACCTGATTGCCTGCATAGTAAAGTTAATCACTGCCTAGAACTGCATATTGTTTGAGGTACTTGGTTCTTGTTTAACAATAGCGTACAGTGCGCTCCATATTGTGATTTCTTTTGCCCACGCTAATAGGTCTTCCTTCGCCTTCATCTGTTAACAGCATTAATTATCTATAACTGCACATAGCGTAAGATAATTGATTTGATTATAGTAGCGCATAGTGTGCTCCATAATGTAATTGATACGCACACGCGATCTCCGATCAGCGTACTGCACATGGTCCTTCCGCAAACGGGCATTTATTTCTTTCTCTAGTATCACTAGTTAAAGGCAGCCTATGATTTATACTACCAACATGATTTCTCTTAATACTTACCAGGAATGCATAATGTGTATGTTTTTACTCCTTAAATAGTTGTAATCTTGGCCACGCTAATTTTTCTATCGGCGTTGTGCACGTGGGAAATCCACTGTCTGGCAATAATAACCTATTCACACTACTACAACGCTTTCTACTCACATCTTTAGTCTTTATTTATAATTCCCGGTCTTTTAACTACACTTTATTGTTAATATATGTAAAAGGCTGCGTGTATATACTTTTATTGCTTTAGCAGAAAGGAACACAGCTGGCATTCTATTATTTTGGCCGTTTCACATTTATCTGCCAGCGTTCAACCTATGGGACCTAACAATTTGTGCTATCCTTTACTAGAATCTGCCTGATGTTCTATCACTGTATATTTGCCACATACGTACGCTATTGTTTTTCATTAAGTTTGCATATAGTAAGATCACTATATAAATATTTTACCTGTGTTGCTTACTATGTCTTTCCTGCTGGGTTTTGATATACTAATATTGGCTATTTAAAGGTTAGCCTGTGTTGTCTAGCTATTATTTTGCTTCCCTCATGACCTGTTTCTCTCTCTCTCTCTCTCTATACATTGCAGCTCTGAGTTCCTAGTCCTAACCCTGACTGCCTGAAACTGCCCTGCCTTGATACACATGGTATCACTTTCAGTGTAAAGTAGCTCACCTACCAGCTCCTGAGAGTACACCCTGGAACACTGAAAACACTGAAACAGAAAGTATGTTTGCTAGAGTTAACTTAAGACTGTATCCATAATAATACGTAACTACTCTGCCAGGTTAGGTGAGCCTCTCGAGTGTGGCACGGCAGCAGCCAATCCCCATAGCAGTCTGTCATATCCCCACTTCTAGCCTATCTCTCACTCTATTTTCCATTTTTTATCCTGCTAGTCCAAATCTATACTGGTTCCTCTCCTCCATTCTCCTCATTCCCCTTCAGCCTGGCAATACCTCAGCTGTGGCATACTCTGTAATTCAGGTCTCTGCCCACTAGGTGGCGCCTCTTTACTTGCTGTCTAACTTATACCCTCACTCTCTCCCTTTATATCTTACTAGCTACACCTTCTGTTCTTCACTATAGCTCTTCTCGTACTAGCACACCTTTACTAGATTCCTAGCTCTAGTTAAACCCTGTGTCTTAATAGTTTTACTGTGCCCTAAGGGTCTAATATCTTTATCCACCCCTCTAAGCATCCTATATCTCCCACTGTTAAGCCTCTCACCTCCCTGTTATACTTTCCACCTCTACACTCACCTCTCTTGTCTCTCTTTTATCACTGATTGTCTTCTTGGATTCAGGACTCCTTGTCTCTTCCCGCTCCGTTCGCCCTGCGGGCTCACTCCGCTCCCCTACCCTGCCCCCAAATCCCACCCGCCCCTAGTGCCTCTAGCTATATCCCTCTTATTACCACTCCCACTTCCTCCCTACACCAATCACACACAACCCCCTAAACACACCCCCTATCAGCCTATCATCTAATTGTAACCACACCTACAGCTAACCTATAATATTACACTTCATTTCTAACTCTCACCCCTAGCACTACTCCTACTGCTTTTTACTCTACTGTACACTGCAATACTCTCTTTATCCACTACACAATAAACATACAACTTAGATAACTCAACCTTAACACCTAACACCAAGTTACTTACAGTCATGCCTTTAAATCCCCCATCCATCTCTATGTTACTATTACTATCTATTAAACTATCATATCTTTATTACCTTACCCAACCTCCTACTTCGTTCCATTCACAACTTTATCATACAACCTACCACCTAAACTCCCCTCTCTCACCTTTTCACTCTCCTATTTCTCCCCACCTATACCCAATAACACAACTTCTAACATTCTCTTTCAAAGTTTTCCCCTCTCTAAAGAACCCTATCCCCATAGTACCTAATGACCCTCTGATCACCAGTACAGATCCTAATCATTTCTTTACTTTACTCAATCACCTTTTTAACCCAATCTTTCATCTCATCACCAGCCTTTTATCTGGTGACATCCATCCCAACCCTGGCCCCTCCACCTCTTCCTCCTCACTCAGGCCAATATATTTTACTTCTCTAAACTCACAAAGTATTGTCAACAAAGTCCCTACCCTCCATGCATGGCTCATGTATAACAAACCTGACATACTATCTATTTCAGAAACATGGTTAAAACCATCTATAAAAGATTCTGAAATTACTCCACCTAGCTACTCAATCATTCGAAAAGACAGGACCCAGAAAAAAGGTGGCGGAGTTGCTCTCCTATATTCTTCTTCCTTGCTAGTTACCCCTATGATAAACCTACTCCTAAATTTAATAATGCTGAAATACTCCTCACTCTCCTACAAGTCAACAAGCACAAATACATCTGTTTAGCATCCCTTTACATTCCCCCAGGGGATAATATTTCCACACTTGAAAACATCCTCTCATGGCTCTCTAACAATATCAGCAATGAAACCATAATCTTAGGGGACGTAAATATCAACTGGGCCTCCATCCAGTCTTCAAACAACCCTCTTAATATCAACCTATTTAAGTTTTCCCAACTAATCAATACTATTACACACCCATCACCAAACCCTCTTGTGGCACCATCCTTGACTGGATCCTAGTGTCACATCCCCACTATTTCTCTGACAGTGGTACTCTTCCCGACCCTCTTAGTGATCACTTGCCAATTTTCACTCGCCTCCCTTGCATCTCTTACCGCACCCATAATATCATCACTACCCGCAATGACAAAAATTTTAACCCATCAACCTTCATATATTCTCTAAAAGCAGTAAATTGGAACATTCTAAAGACACTACCTTTAGAAGACGCAGTTGCTCACTTTAACCTGACCTTCTTAGAAATACTTGATTACCAAGCCCTATAAGAACAAAAGAATAAAAACAAACTCTGCCCCATGGTTAACCAAAACCACACTATCTACCATGCACCTTAGAAACAAAGCCTGGAGACTCTATCTGAGAAATAAGACCCCAGAACAACATATTGCTTACAAAACCCTTCGAAATAAAGTAAAAAAGCTCATAACCTCCGACAGACAAAAATACTTCTTTACACTCCAAAACAACAATAAAACGAACCCACAAAAATTCTGGAAGGGGATCTCCACCCTCCTAAACCCCAGTAAACCACACACCCCAACTCCAGACCCAAATAGCCCAGACCTAGATCTAGCTACACAGTTCAACTCATTTTTCATCGAATCTATTAGCAAACTTACATCCTCCTTCACACACCCCTCCTCTTCACCTAATACACCCCTAATCTCTCCTGCAAATAACCCTCCCGTCATCACCACTTCCACCACTTTCTCATCTTCTCACTGTCGATCTTCCACCTCTTCCACTACTCTAACCCCCTCTTCACCCATATCTTCCTCAAGTTCTCTCTCTCCCAACGTTTCTCTATTCTCATTTAAACCTATCCCCACTTCCACCATAAAGAAACTCCTTCAGAAACTAAAGCCATGCACCAACGCTCCAGACAACATACCCTCTTATTTCCTAAGTATAGCCGCAGAAGCAATTGCCTATCCCATCAGCATTCTAATCAACCGCTCCATCCATGAATGTACAGTACCTATACTATGGAAGCAAGCCTTCATCATCCCCCTCCATAAAGGAGGCAACAATTGCAATATCAATAACTTCCGCCCTATTGCTATCCTCTCCCCTATATCTAAAATCCTGGAAAAGTGTATCCAGCTTCAACTCCTACCACACCTCATAGATAACAACCTTTTAACCCCTACACAACACGGATTCAGGCCAAATCATAGCACCATGACAGCCCTCCTGTCCTTTCTTGAGACAGTTAATAGAGCACGCGACTCGCCACATTGTTTCCACCTTACTACTAGACCTCTCCAAGGCCTTCGATACTATTTCACATAGCCTGCTCCTATCCAAACTATCAGAACTTAACCTTTCTCCCACCTCCATAAATTGGTTCTCCAGTTATTTATCAAACAGACACCAAGCCGTAATATGGAAAAGGCCACTTCCTCTTTCCTTACTACCCCCACTGGAGTTCCCCAAGGATCTATTCTTGGTCCTATCCTCTTTAATATATTTATAAATGACTTCCACAAATCCATCCCACTTGCAAACATCATCCAATATGCAGACGATTCTACAATTATCTGCTCTGCCACCTCCCCTCTCTTCTCCAAAACTGACTCAGGAAGCTTTCTCAATTACTGAGCATTGGATGAAAATAAATCACTTGGCACTCAACACCTCCAAAACAAAACTAATGGTATTTACCCCCTCCAAATCTACTTCTTTTGACACAAACTCTTTCTCAATTACCAGCCAAAACAACTCACCCTTGGAACTGGTATCTGAAACCAAGCTACTAGGTGTTCTAATTGACAATCAACTTAAATTCAACTCCCATCTACAACTAAATATTAAGAAAACTCATCAAAAACTAGGTATGCTCTACCGTCAAAATCAGTATCTTACTAGTTCCTCCAAATCCACTCTCGCTTCCTCCTTTCTCATTCCCTCTCTTCTCTATGGTGCTCCATTACTGACTAATCTTCAGTCCTCTCTAAAAAGCCAGCTTTCCTCCTGTTATAACAAAATTGCCAAATTCGCTAATAGCCATAGGTCTTCCACCCACCACTGTTCCTCTCTCCAAAAACTAAATTGGCTCGAACTACCTAATCATCTTAACTATATACAGCTGACTTTAGCCCATAAGCTTATTTTCAACCCCTCTCTTTGTCCCTCTCTGTCTTCTGCCTTCAAAATGCACCTTCCAAATAGAGTCTTAAGGTCCAAAAATCAAAACCTACTAGAAGTCCATAAACCATCTCACCCCCCAGGTAAACACTTATTATCCTCTAACCTTTCGTCTCTGGAACTCTCTCCCACCATCCATCCGTACCACCTCTAATCACTACCTATTCAAAAAATCTCTTCACTCACATCTTATGTCCCAATGGGACTGTTCTTGCTCCCACCCCTCATAAATATATGTCATCCTACCTCCTGTATGCTTTCAGGCTCAACTTTACCTAACAAAGCTTGTTTCCTTCTGAATAATTTACACTCTAATGTAATGTTGTGCTCCTTCTCCAACACAACTCTGCTATGTTATCACCTTATTGTCTCAGCTCACGTACATCACATTAATATTCTTTTATTGTATTTTTGAATACTTCTTGACTTTTGAACTAAATGTTTTACCCACTACTTGTATAATTTAATAATAGTTAGCTATCTTGTGAATGTAACTCAGTTTTTATGTGCTGGAGCTTTTCTCCCCAGGACTCCATTGAAAACGGGTTCTTTTGGCCCAATGGACTATCCTGGTAAACCAACTGCAAATAAATAAATAAATAAATAAATATTGAGTAATAAAGTTTGTCAGTAGTTGCTGACAAGTGCAATGTAATGATTGCATGTGGGGATAGCAAGTACAATCTGCTTTAATAGGTATCTGGGCATGTGCATGTGATGCCCTCTGCACCAATTGGTGCCCAGCATTTGGTAAATGCATATATCCTGCTGTGTGGTAATTGCAGTACTCACTGTCATAGCAACCCAATGCTATAAATTGCTAAGCTATGTAGGTGTAGCCCTTTCAGATTTCCAGAGTGGGGCCCATGCTTGTTTGCTGTGGACACTGTTGTGTAAGTCAGAAGGTTGGTATACTTCTTATATCTGAAGCTAGAGGTATAGACAGTGATGTACATGTTGTACTCAGGCCTGACTGTTACCACTTGCAGTACAGAGCTATCAGTGTAGAGTTTAACTCACCTCCACAAATGCTTACACAACATTTATGTGACTATGTAGTTTCTTTTCCACTCATATAATTAACTGCCATACAAAAGTAGTTATTGAGATGTATTCTTTTGGCACATGAACTGTTTGTGAACTGTTATACTGTGAATAGTAATGTAGTCACTTCTGCAGGGTTTGTGGTTTTATTGTTGATGTTAGCACAGGGTTCACAGGACAACTGGACAATTCCAGTACTGTGTATGCCTACCTACATCCTTGGTAGACCCTAAACACACAAGTGTATTTAAAGTGTGTGTGTGTGTGGGGGGGGGGGGGGTTGCTGACATACAGAGACCATTATGCATTATTGTGTGAATGTTATCTTACTGGACGTAAAGGATTGGTGTGTACCTGTTGGTTTATCAAGGCAGGTGGTCTGTCTGCATAGTTCCCAACTGTGAACCTATCCAGATGGTAGTCAAATGTTACACTGTTATTCTTTGTCTGTGCAACCCACATGTGTTTTCATCACTAGTACAATGGCATTCTTACAGTCATTTGCTACCAGTACATGGCTACATCCTTTGGTATTTCTGTGTTGTACTCCTACATAAGGGTATGCTTGTGGAAGTCCTACCACAGCTATTTTCAGTGTGTGTAACAGCAGGACAGCTGATATGCCTGTGTGTTTGTGCCTCTGCCAGGCCTATGAAACACTCAGATACATCTTTGCATGGAGTCAGGGATAGGTAGTTAAATGTTAAGTACACCTTACACAGCATAGAGACAGTAAAAGTCTAGACTTGTGTGAAGCAGTGCATATGGATATGTACTCCTTTTATGAAGTACTGAAGTACAAGCAGTGTCTACTGTTATTATTGTCAGTATTCATTGTGTAATACCCCACCTTTCTGACTGATGTCAGTACTTTTCAGAGGGATTCAGAGGGACACAGCTTAAATAGGATTCACAATCAGGGACATCCCTGTTAAGTAGTCACAGTTGGGTAATATGGCCTCTGCCCTAATCAGATTTGCCACTGTTTGTCCTGCTATGATACTGTGTGGGGGTTGTAAAGTGCCTCTGTCACTTTATTTGCTGCTAGAATGGCTGCTTCTCATATCACACTCATGTAATGCATTTCACAACAATTGCTGGTAAAGATCTACAAAACAAGCTTTTAATGGCCTTCCTATTTTTCCTTTACATTCAGTCATTGAAATGCATGATATATTTATTTGAGCACCAGGTTATTGCATATCTGCTGTGGCTTAGTGGTAATTCATGCAGTCTATTGTGTCAATGGTCTGGGGTTCGAGACTGGCAGAGGTATTTTATTTTGCTGCTGAGCAGAACAAGGGCCTTGACATAGAGTGACTAAGGCACTTTTAAGCAGTTGTAAGCGGGTTTGTGCGGGTTTGCGTGATGCTTAGCTATGCTTAGCTAAGCGCACACATGCACACACTCGCTTAAACCTGCTAGCTACTGCTTAAAACTGCTTACTCCCACTAACCCCCATGCTAATTTCTTTGAAAGAAAATAAAATGGGGAGATAGGAAAGTGGTGAAAAAGGGTGCACAAAGAGGGAAAGACAGTAAGGACACAAGCTTGGGATGTGCAGGACAGGTTAGGGAAGGTCTATAGCTGCCCATTTCTTTACCAGCGACAACTGTGCATATGCAATAAATTTGGAGTGAGATTTGGAACCTTCCACCCCTGGGAGAGGGGTGAGGACAACAAAGTATGTTGTACTGCCAATTATAATTATCAGTTTACATGTCCAGCGGGCATGTGTGCAAAATGGGCAGCTATGTATGGGGCGTAATTTGTGGGTACAGATTGCCCTTTTTTTTTTTTTTTTTTTTTTTTTAGGTGAGAGTGGAAAGTGAGGATGAGGAAGTAGGTATATTTGGGGAGGTAGGCAGGGCTAAACAGACAAGACAGACAAGACACATACATACAGGGGTGGTGTATGACACATGGGGTGGGTGAACACAATTGACGGGGACGGATGTTTGGAAATCGCAAGCCCATGAGCCCACAGATGGTAACAGTGGAACTGAGATCCCCACCCATGGGCAGTCACCACTGCACCTTCACATCCCCGAGGGTGGCTGTGCTGGGGGCTGCATAGGACAGGCAGTCTCACCCATGAGATGCTCCACTCTCGTCTCAAGCTGGTGTAGGGGATCAGTGACTGAACGCTGGATCTCCCTATGCACCACAACCCGGACCCTTCAAAGGGTGACAGGTGGCCCTTCTCCGCCCACGCTTGCACGGCGGGGATGAGCCCCATCCCCTGCAGTGCTTCCACCCGAAGGTGGCACAGGACCAACGGAGGAGGGGAGCCCGAGCTGGGCACCGGACCTGCTGGTGCCAGGTGCACTCGCCAGCTGAGGAGGGACAGGTGGGTCCGCTGGGACCGGCCTTCCCATACGTTCTGTGATTAGGTGTGTTTAATTACAACATAAACAACGGCATTCCCAATTAGTTGTAACAGCATGCAGTAATATTCCCATTAACTCAACACACCAAGGTTCCAACTGTCGAACAGCAAGCATAACACATGCATAAATTGAACGACAGTGGACATTCCAACAGCATGCAGGGATGATTGGTGGCAACAGGCCACCATGATTGTGGTGTTTGAACAGGGCACATGCATCAAAGTGAATGCAGATATTTATAGAACAATAGGACATATGTCCTAAAAATGTTTTGAGATTACACATATCCATTGAGTTGTGGAATTGCATTGTTTATGCACATACAGTAGGATGTAGAAAGAAACCTCAATTAACATCTTATAAGTACTTTTAGTCTTCACTACATTCATATTGACTGCAGGTGTATATCCCCTACATGTATTATTACACTTGGCAACATGCATTAGGTTGTGTAATGGGTTTGGCGAGTTCATTATATACCTGACCTATATCTGACATACTAACTGTCCAGGATGCAGATGTTACTGCTACATATTTATTGTTGTATTAATATTTCTTTATCTACATATCTGGATGTGTTCACATGACATTTTCAGTTCAATTTGTACAGAACCCTGCATTTCTTGTAGCACACTCACATTTCTGGGGAACAAATTAACAAGCTACTCATGTGCCAGATTTACTTATGCATGCCAGCCAGTAACTGACTGTTGAGGACTATATATATATGCTTCACAGCTACTAGCACTTCCATCACCCTCTTTAGATGGGACTGCCCAACTGTGTGTTGCCAGCACTTATTAAAACAGTACTAGCTGTATAATGCAAGGGTACAGCAACATTTCACAGTCACTGACACAGACACACTCCAGGTTTTATACCTTTATTAATTAAATTACACACTTTTCCACAGGCTCACTCCTTTATTTGATATTACAGTGCATATGGAAGACATATTCAAGGCATATTATACCTTTATTAATAGGTTAGAACACTCTTTTTCAGGCTCGCTCACTTATTTTATATGACAGTACCTGCTGAGATATTATTCCGGACATAGTTTACCTTTCTTAATGGGTTACTATGCTCTTTTTCTGGCTCTCTGACTTATTTCATATAACAGTACATGCAGAGGACTTATTCAGGGCATTTTATGGCTGTATTATTGGACTACAACACTTTCGTTCAGGCTCTCTCCCTTATTTTATATGACAATACATGCAGAATAATCACTAACCTGCCTGGTGGCGCAGCCTTAGCAGTCTATCTGCATAGGCTTGCTGATTTGCAGCACGGTCACCTGCAGCTGTGAAGTAAATGAAAGGATATTGAGACATACCTATCCATTATACAGAATCAATTATCATTTCTTACATACTGCATTCCATGGCTACCTACTCAGTTGTGGGGCATCTTGCATCCCACGGGCCTCCTGTATCCATTGGTTCAGTAGGTCCTGCTTCCGTCTCTTCAGGTCTGCATGGTGGTGACGGACCTGCTCACCAGTCTGAGGAACGCCTGTGACACTGGTGAGGTCATGAGCTAACCGGTTCCAAGCCTCTGCCTTGTACTCCGTTCCTTGGAACTGGCCCTCCAGGAGTCTTGACTCATGACAGTGGACAAGGAGCCAAACCATGTATTTTGACTCCTCGATGCCCCAACGTTGCACTTGGAAGCATGTACCCTCTCCAGCACCAGCCATTCTAACTGCAGATGTAAGCTACAATCACTTATGGTGAGTATTCCCGCCTATGGGGCTTAAATATGCTGCATTTCTCCGCACTTTTTTGTGATTGGCTGTTTTTGAAAATTCTCGGCTGACAGCTGACCTGCTTAGTAATGGTTAATCTACCATTTATGAGTATATGTATGTTAACAGTGGCTGTTTATCTTAAGCTGTCATGGCTTAGTGGTTCAGTACTTTGATTATGGTGCACAGAGTCCTGGATTCAAACCTTGTCATTGTATTTTATTTTACTACTGTCCAGACAGGCTAGGGGGTGTGGCTGTGTTTAAGCAACTTTCCTCTACGTTGCTCCACGTTGCCCTACGGTGCACTGGTTGGCATGGCGCACACCTCTGTGCAAACCGATTGCGCTGGATAAAGTGCTATTTAACTATGGGCAACTACATTGTGCTGGGTAAATCACTATTTAACTATGGGCAACTACATTGCACTGGGTAAAGCGCTATTTAGCTATGGGCAACTCTATTGCACTGGGTAAAGCGCTGCTTAACTGTGGGCAATTATATATCAGGATCCTTTATAAATATGTATTTTGTTCACTGATACATAGGCCATTTCACTGCTTTTTAGTAAAATTTTAATCATATATGTTGGGTATTATTTCATATAACTAATTTAAAACATAAATAGGAAGGGGAGTGGTGGGACTCGAACCGTGAATGCCTTCTCTTTGTGCAAACATTCTACCATTACGCTATTGCTATTTGGCGTAATTTGCATAAACATTCCTTCTTATGCTCTTCCATGTCGGGATTGCTAACTGCAGCTAAGCAATGGGCACACCCGTGCAAATACGGTCAGCTATTTTGGGAATTAGAAAAAATAAAATTAATGTTTTACTTTTTATAACTGTGCTGGAGGTTTACAATGTCAGGGAGTGTGGTGTTGGGTACATGGACATTTGAGTGGACTCGCTCTTGTGTGTTTACATTTTCAATTTCGGGCACTTGCAGGGGCATGGACATTTAGACTGCTCGGCAGTCGGACGCGCCCCCTGCTTTCCTGCACGGTCCATGTTAGACTTGCAGTTGGGTCAGCATGCCCTCATGAATATTCATGGCACACTGACGTCATACTGTTCAACTGCAGCCTCTGAGTAAGACTTATTTAGTCTTACACGGAGGATTTGTGAATCTGGGGGCATGTCTTGCTTGTTTCCAAAGAAGATGTATATGTTTAATGTATTGTAAACTTAAGATTATTTATATAAGTTCTTTGCTGTAAAAATCCTTTAGATAACAAGTAACGCTAAGGAATACATTTATCTTATAGATGATACTTTTGTTGACTAACTTGCTTCTTGACATAATTATTTCGCTTTGTTTAAATTCAGTTATTAAATTATTATTATACCCTTAATAAAATGAAAATAATTATATTGTATTGGTCAAGAATATTTTAGCTTTAAACTTTTTTTAATGAAAAGGGTTTTGTATATGTAATACAGATTATTTCTTTATTCCATAACAGCAGTAATTTACGTTAATAAAATATTAAATGTTTATGGCATCATATGCTGAACAATCATACTCAAACCCTGGGATTCATGAAGCTCAGGGCAAGGCTGGCGTAAGGCTTGCGCCGGCCATGCGGCGTATATATGGAGTACGTGAAAAAATTAAAAAGAAGGTGTTGGTACCAAAAACGTTATTTGTTTTTCAATAAAAGGATTATTCGTTTATCCAATCTTGGTTTGTGGATATTACTTGAAGAAGTGCCACCTCACATGCGTTATTGGTACCAACACCTTCTTTTTCATTTTTTCACGTAGTATGCTACAGTTCGTTTTGGTATATATGGAGTAGTCGCGCTTTATGCATATTAATGAAGGCGCGCAGCCGCCACAGCCACATGCATAGGAAACATGTGCGAGTGCAAAGGGCGCATCGAAGTTGCACAGGGAGGCATGTCAATGTCGGCTGTCGAGGAGCAACCTAAAATGCTGAATATTATATTCCGCCACCAATAGTAATCGTACCTATCAGTGTCCGTGGATAATGAAAAATATGCAAAGCATAGTCCCTGCGAACAGAAAATGAAGAATCAAACACAAATGCATGGTAGGGAATAACGAGTCCCTACCCTTGAACAAATGACATGAAAACTGTGTGTCCGTAGTCCAACATAGTGTTGATAGCTATACCATGTGGAAGTGAAACATATCATATGTTAGCGCGCCACCAGTAGGTACGTCCAGTCCAATGGAGAGGGTCACCAGCCAACCCATAATGTGAGGGAGGGAACATAGCTGTGCAGATTTGTCCATAACAAAATACATGAGGAGAAATGCAGATATATATAGTGACCGTATGTCTGAATCATATCCCACAAGTCATGTAATAGTCACATACAAAAGGTATGTCCATATTTCACATACTAAATGTGATAGGAAATAGCATACGCATGTAAACAAAACAGAAGGAGCATATAAACAGCCATAACAATACGGACACGTAGGCCGAAAGGAAAAGTATGATCCGTGCCGTCGACCAAGATTACAACCTGTCCCACTTTGCGAGCGACAGTCCCTCTGTGGGCAGATGTGTCCTGACACAAACATGCAAAACTGGAAAATGTCCAGAGAATATAGGACATAATTCTTCCATAGACGTCATGCAATAGTTGCATTAAACATATTTCACTGAACGTATATTAGATAAATGTCATAACAAACAGAATAAGATACCAAAATGCTACAAGAATAAGCTTAGATATAGGCAAGAATTGTAAGTTTTATCTGACGAACTGACCATGGGTATGTGTCGGCCTGTAAAATATGCTGTGTTCACCGCAAATGTCACAGTAGGGTTGCACCTTTTCAAATGGCCAAAGTGGGACATGTCTGGTACAGACATCAGATTTTACAGGCCGACACATACCCACGGCCAGTACAAAGGACAGAACGTAACTGTTTTGCCTACAGAAAAGTGTATTCTTGTAGCATTTTAGTTGCTTATTCTGTTTCTCATAACATTTAGGTATTTCAGATACAGTATAACTGTTTAATGCAATTATTACATAAAATATAAGAAATAATTTTGTCCTAAAATCTCAGGACGTTTGCCATGTTTACAATTACATGTCAGGATACAAATGCCCAAGGAGGGACTGTCCCTCGCAAAGTGGGACAGGTGGTAAACCTATGTCACACTGTGGCCAATTGAAAAGGTGGAAACACAACAGTCGACTGTGGGGAGACATTGTCCACAACAGTCGGACATGTGTAAGAAATAGCTTGGACATAGGAAAAGGTGCCATCCTACCAATGAGTACAACAGACTGGCAAAATCTGGAAGGCAGCTGTATAATCCAAACGTGTATGTGACACAGTCGAACGGATAGTACCCGGATACACCAACCAAGTAATGAAAGTGAAGTATGGGCGTGTATCTATGTGTGTGAGGTATAGCATGTGGAAAGCAAACATGGCAGGGTAGTCCACACAACCATAAAGGTACCCGACACATGTAGGGTAGTCAATGTGTAACTCTGGCCGTGTCATGGGCCAACAACCAAGGTAGTGCTCTATGGGGTGTGAAGAAATCGTGTGTGAGGGGTGGGTGTTTAATGGTAAATTCCTCAAAGGTGATACTGTGTCGTATGCAGAAAAGGTGAACCAGAGGTGTACACGGGCGCAGCGGGTGAAGTGGAAAGAAACACAACCACATGTAGAAACAGCTGCAAGACAAGCAGACAGGCCATAGTGTAGAACACAATCCCACAAACATATGAATATGGAAATGTGTGAGACAAATGTATAGATACGTCACCGTCACATACCCACAGATGGGTCCTGATGGAACTGGCCACAACAAACGCAACACACCTGGATGCATAATGGCCTACCCAGCATACCCTCCACAACACACAACCTGCCACCATACCAGAACGTCCACCAAATCCAGCCGTACTTGGCCCACTCGTTTGTTGCAGACACAGCTACACACAGTGACCCCTACGCATATGTAATAGGTATTGTCACCCTAGGCAGTGTCAGGATTGCAAACCATGTATCCCCTGCATGTAAAACCCCCTGCACATTTTCATGAAGCCACAAAAATCTTTGTTATCTAACTTGTTTTGGTCTAGTCCAATTTTTGGGAAATCCCTCATGGGATGACCAACTTGTGTAAATAGTAGAATGGGTATGACGACACGATGTCCAATCCAGTAGATATCTGGACACAAGTCAGAATGTGCAGTGGAGGTCCATGACACTGTCCAGCCCTAAGTGGGGATGCATAACCTACCACCCAGGATAAAATACCTTCCTATGACGCACGTGTCCAGACACGAATAGGAGGGAGAATATAATGCACACATTTGCAAAGTGGAAAACGGCATGAGGGTGAGGAAGACACTGACGTAAACAGGTCAACCCTGAGCAAGTGTGAGGGACACTGACTGTGTGCAGTCATGACCGACCATACCTGTCAACCTGTGTGAGCAAGATATCTGGACAGAGCCGTGAATATAAGTGAGACAAAGGTCCAAAAACAGGGACAATCTGTAAAGATAGCTCTTAGAAACATAAACATTTGATAGAATAACAGTTTGCACATTGGCATTAGTGTCTGGAGTATGATGTCTGAAACCCAACTGTCTGTCAGCACGTTCTGACTGCAGTCTTTAATGCTGAGCTACTGCTGTGCCAGAACACAACAGCGTATTACAGAGGTCCATGCCATACCTCTTAACTGTCCGGATATTCGCAGAATTACTAGGGTCACCACCTGTCCCACTTTGTGAGTAACAGTCCCTCTGTAGACAGTTGTGTCCTGTGAAAAAAATCAAGACATAGCAAATGTCCTGAGAGTTTAGGACAAAGTTATTTCCAAATTTTCTTTAACAGTCATATAAAACAGTTATCTTATATATGAAACTTCTATATGTTATGTGAAGTAGCGTAAGCAATTCAAATGTTACTAGAATAAGCTACTATATGTACAGAAAAGGTTAACGGTCTGTACTATGCATGGCTGTAGGTATGTTTTGTCCAGAAAAATCTGACATCTCTACAGAACATGTCCCACTTTGGGCATTTGAACAGGTGGCATCCCTAAGAATGACCACAGGTTCACCCCATAGTGTTGGTGTGTGCCTCTGACAATCTGCACCAGTGTGGTAAATAGCTGAGGAGTGGCGTCACTAAATAATGAGAAATATGACATCTCTACAGAACATGTCCCACTTTGGGAATTTGAAAAGGTGGCAACCCTAAGAATGACCACAGGTTCACCCCATAGTGTTGGTGTGTGCCTCCGACAATCTGCACCAGTGTGGTAAATAGCTGAGGATTGGCATCACTAAATAATGAGAAATATCCTGAGTTTAAGACTCCACAACCTTCAGAAAAGTCATGCTAATGCAAAACCTAGTATTATATCAATGTTCTAAGCTTGTAAGAGCAATCGTTAAAATGTGTCCCTAATTGTCCCCCCTTCATGTAGGTTTTGCGCAGGTTTGGTGTTCTAAGAGGTTGAGAGGTATGGTCCGTACATATTTACAGTAACAACTCTTCACACTTGTGTAAGTAAACTGCATACTTGTAGTCACTTCATGTCCAAAATAATAATCCCAGTATGACTGTATACAGGAAATAGTCAAATGTGAATGGGAACACCCCTCACCATGGAGTATGGACTGTAACAACCCCACCCATAATATGTAATGCCAACAGAACAAGCTGCTGACAGGTGCCCAAACACCTGTGTCTATAAACACAGACAAAACTTCAAAATAGGGAGATAATCCCTGTCCATATGCTTCATCTGACATTTGAACTCGGCCATGGAAGTTCCGTTCAGCAGGTGGACAAGCCTAAACCCAGATCACTACATGAACACCCTGACAATCAAAGACCTGTATGTGGCTGGACTATATGCCTTGGTGGTCTGCATATCCTCGGAGTGATTAACAATGCAGCTGGAGTCCACAGCAGTAGGCAATAGGGAATGTGTAATATGTAGTACCGCCTTTTTCTCAGCAGGAGAATGGATGCCTGTGTTGTAGGTGAAGCGGTGAGGCATATGTTGATGTAGCTAAGTACTATGGGTATGCATATCAATGAGGGAGAACACCAACAGAATAGTGTTTCCGGCATCTGGCCAACGTGAATGCAGTCCAGGTTGACCTACGACCACTGCACATATAACTTGAAAGTGTAATGAATGCGTTCGTGCTGTACACACATTTAAATATGTAAAGGTGAACGTGTGTTTCGCAGCAGTCCATAAACCGGAATACAGATATGTAACTGTTACGGTCAGAATTATGAAAGTTCACTAAGCACAATTATCTATGAAACATATGTAACCCACAATAAGGATATGCAAGTGCGCCTGTGCGTGTGTAATCCTCTCACAGAATAGAAAATGAATGGTGTTTTCCCCACGTTCTATGTACATGGCTCATACCTGTTAACCCCGTAAAGTACGAAACCGGACAAAGCCATTCCAACAACTGGTACAAAAAGGGACAATCCCCAGATATTGCCCTAACAAACATAGAAAGTGGATAGAATAACAGGTGTGTCACTAGCATGGATTCTCTGAAGGTTATGAAGTCATAACCTGAAATGTTTGTCATTATTTACCAACGTCAGTCTTCAATGATATGCCACTAACTTGCCAGACAGACACAAGGTTATGAAAAACAGACCAAAGATAAGAGGCAAACAGCTGTACATGCAGCAGAAATCTGTACAGTTGAAAGGTATGATATGGAGATATATATACACATATATCCACAGACATAAACCAAAGCAAATTATGAGATGAGGAATGTACAGACATATGTATATATGTACATATATATATCTATACACACACGATACATGAATAGATATATACACAACAAACATATGTCCCTGTACATATAACACATGTACATAAGTAGGTCATGGTATAGCTATTATGGATAGACAGACAGACATGCATGAAAGGAGAATACACCGATGCTTTCCAAACCATTGCCCGAAAAGCACCAGTGTGACAGGGCCTGCAAGTTCTACAAGTTAAACATGAATATAAGTGTCCTTTGCAGAACCCCAAAAATTGATCCTGTATGAAGGGCGAACCATCATTGATGCAAAAGACGTCACAAGTGCAACTAAGATATAGGTGTACATGCAACAGTAGCAGGTGCAAGGGTAATAACACATGGGTCGATAGAATGTATGACGTACGACCTGATATCCGCAGATTGGGGAGTGCTCGGAAGTGTCCTCACACTTTATTATCGCTCACATTAAACATGTCTAATGGGTACTGTGGAGGGGTGTCAGGTATGGGAATCATGGGTATGCAGAAATGGGCCAAGGTGTTGGTTGGCCCAGATCTATTAGGTACTCCCCATGGGAGTGAGCAATATACCTATGTGGGTATAGCACAAGCCCATATTCTCCAGAAAGGTGCAACCCATCTACTGGATATTGTGTAAACCATTGGGGGAAGACGTTGGGCCCTATATCAGTGTCATGTAGGTGATTATCATGGATGGACATGCGTAGGACCAAGATAGTAACCATACCTGCCAAAATGTCAGAATAAGACAGCTGGACTAAGGCATAGTACACGAAAGACAAACAGGGACTATATTAAATATACCCCAGACAAAATCAGAACATTGATAGAATAATTGCGTAGTCAGGAATACGAATGTTATGAGAGTTAGTAATCATGAAATAGAAATGTCAGTCATGATTACCTAACCGCACAGTCCATCATGCCTTGCCAGCAATCTACCAGAAAGGCACATTATCATGACAAATGTAACAGAATCATAGGTCAAACCTCAGGGCGTTTACCCATAATGTGTACAGGTGAGAGGTATGAAGGTAACCCATCCTAATTAAATGTACAGAACTAGTGGTACTAGGTGGACAGGTGAGAAGAAAGACGTCAGGACAAATGACAAAACATGTACAAGTCAAAAGCATGTATTTCCACAAATGTGAATGACAATGTATGCCCTGTGAAAGTGAAAGTGGAAGGTTAATAGACTCAAAAGACATGTGTCCCTCAGGGTGTCATGCAGTGTCACTGATACAGTGTCCAGTCCCCCGTACTCGTACGTGAGCTCTGTCACTGACGGAAAACGCAAATACCGGCGTACACATAAGGTACATGATAGAATAATTAGTGTGGATAAGCACCTGTTGGCCTGTGTGAGGAATATAACCCTCTGGGTGGGTGTGTCCTGCAAAAGAATGTAATGGCAACTGGCCTGTGATGGCACCATGTATTGTGTGTATTGGTGTAAGAAAATTGATTTCCAGTATCAGAAACATACCTCGCAACTGTACGAATGTGCAGATGTATGCCTCATATGTGTGGTGTTTTCCTCTTACAATCTGTACCTGTCTGCCAAATTCCTGAGAACTAACATCATTAAATAATGATAAACATATGAGTTTAAGACCCCAAATCCCTCAGAAAGGTCATACTAATGCAAAACCTATTATACTGTCAACTATCTACGTTTGTAAGAGCAATATGTAGAATCTTCCCCTATTTGTCCCCCCATCATGTTAGGCTTTGTACAGATGTTTTGCTCTAGGAGGTTGATAGGTATGATCAGAAACAGATGCATGTCTGAGGAAACAGCATTATCGACTGCAAGATAACTCAGAAGGTATGAAAAGTGCTGCAGTAGGAAGTTCAGTATTGGCTGCAGGTATGTGCTGACATGTCAAATGACACAGCAGTCTACATGAAGTACCTATAGGATGTCACCTTTACCAGTGATGACAGTGGGACATACCCACAGCCATGCATACACCACAAATAGACATAGCACACAGCAAAGCCTAGGCCATGATACACGAAGCCTCCGGCGTGTATGGATTGAGTGAGAGTACAGCAAGGAAAGATGACTGCCAGGCTATTCAGCAAACACCCATAGGGGTGTGCAAGACTGCCAGTAACACGAACATTGCACGGACAATGTTGGGATTTGCAACCTACCCCATTTGTATGTGTAAGTTATGCAAATGATGTAATTACGCGATACATGAAACAGTAAGCTGTCCGTGCAAGAGCAGAGTGCAGAAATGTACCCGGATGTTATGCGACTAACGTTCTGCACGTTGCTAAATGGAGCAATGACAGTAAGCTGTCCGTGCAAGAGCAGAGTTATATGCAGAAATGTACCCGGATGTTAGGCGACTAACGTTCTGCACATTGCTAAATGAGCAATGACAGCTGCATATACAGTATGAATACAGTCGAAGAAGTATGCCAATGTCCAAGTCCAAGGCCAGTGGCAGCTTCGTCCATTGGATATCAATAAAACAGTAGTTTTCTTCCCCCAATCTCCGGTGTGGAAGTGTAGCATAGCACCATGTGAACGCTCTGCGCTTCAAAGCAAGTCATATATGTATAATATACATACAAAATGTAGGTTTAGTTAGATGTTAGTATGCCATGCAGATGAATGGCAAGCTGGAGACAACATGGCTATTGCGTACTGGTTCATTTGTGTGGAAGCGCTCTGTCAGAGATGTAACCAAGCATTTGTAGGCAATGTGAGGCAAATGAGGCTGAGAATAGTGAATCACAACATGTCATGCCATATGGGCCAAACCTCTACAGTGTAGTGTAGGCTAAGGGACTATTAGAGTAGAAGATATGTGACAACATGAGTGTGTATGTATAAAACACTGTAACCTCACCGGAGCAGTGTCACATGTGTGCTGGCAGTACTCAGTGGAAGAGGCGTGTCATGAGCTATCCTAGGGAACGTCAGGAGACTGAAGGTGTATGCCATGGATTCCACCGATGTGACCTGCAAACCTGCCCACAGTGTGTCTGTGCCCGTGCATGCCAGTAAGCCCGAGTAAGCATGTGTGCGTGCGTGTTAACCCGTGTGCACGTGTGGAGTGAGGAAGAACGAGTAAGCTAGTGTACGAATGGTGAAGCCCGTGTAATGTCGTGTATGCGTTTGTAAGCATGTATACATGTGTACTACACACATCACACACGTACTGCACACACAGACACACATGCTGCCAATACTACACACATCAGTGAAATGGCACATGGATGGAGAATACATCATCAGAAGTAAAAGTGCTGTAAACTATGCTACAGTGATGGTCATAGCTGTAATGCATCATGCCTGCTGATATACACCTGGAAATAACACACTGAGTGTTAGCATACTAAAATCAATACAGTGAAATAAAGCCACCGTGTGCAGCAGCACCAGGTTAGTCAGATCCTGCATCAATGTTACACATCACAGGTGGTGGCACAGGTGACATCATATACACAGGGTGTGGTGTTCACATTGCAGAGCTGTCATTGAGTCATCCATTGTACATGTAGGTGTGTGTGTGTGAGGGACAATGGTTATTGCATGGCCCAATGGTGGTGCAATGGGTTTGTGTATGTGATAGCTATAGCTGTTTGTCGTAAGTGTGTGTGTCTGCATATACACAAGTACAGCATGTGTCAGCCATATACAGGAGGTTGTGGGACAGTCACAGACCGTACCTGCCAGGCTGTAGAGATCCCCATTACTGGCCATGGACACCCCTCCATGCATCCAATACAACCCAGTCCTGCACCTGTCAATGTATACACATACAGTCCTGGGATCTGTACCACAACTTGTGGATAAACTTGAGTCTGTAATGTTAACCTGAGGTGCATAGAATTGTCTGTTACTACAGATGGATATGAGCCATACTCACACTCCAATGTAATAACCACTTCTGACTGTTGCCGAGATCTGCATATGACCATTCAAAGGTGCTGTACTAACATTGTTTCCAATGCCCGTGTAATACCCAGCAACACAACAACCGGTCACTACACATGTATAACCCACAATCACTACAGCACACAGTATGTGCACTATCACAGAGCCATAGCAGATGTACATACATCCAAGGTGCTCACGTACAGATAATGCAGCACATTCAAGAGTGATAATCCCAACATACATATCTATATACAATATACATTATATATATATATATATATATATATATATATATATATATATATATATATATATATATATATGTAGATAGATACACACACACACACACACACACACACACACACACACACACACACACACACACACACACACATGGCAGGGTTGGGAGCAGAACAGAAATGTAACCACTGTACCACACGACAGCATTATGCAGTTACAGAATGCGCTACCGTGATCAGTGGATCACATGATTCACACAGGCACACATCTAGCCTGCAGACAGCAGCATCAAAGGCAAAGACGCCGCACGGATGTTATGGAGAGTGAATACTGTGAAAGCAATGTACTGTTGTCATGCAGCTGGAAACACACACACACACACACTTGGCAGCGCTGGGAGTCGAACATACACCTAACTACCCTAACACACTACAGTATGACGCATTTACAGAACGCGCTACCGAGATTACTAAGCACAGCAGTCCCAGAGGCAGACATCTAGGTGAGTGTCATCATCCGCAAAGGCAAAGATGTCGGTAGGAAACTTCTGTGGTGTGAGGCGTCTAAAAGCAAGACTGTGTCCCCAGGCGGATGGGAGCATGAGCGCAAACACATACACTTGGCAGAGCTGGGAGTCGAATATTCACCTAACTACCCTAACACACTACAGCATGACGCATTTACAGAACGCGCTACCGAGATTACTAAGCACAGCAGTACCAGAGGCAGACATCTAGGTGCATGTCATCATCCGCAAAGACAAAGACGTTAGTAGGAAACTTCTGTGGTGTGAGGCGTCTAAAAGCAAGACTGAGTCCCCAGGCGGATGGGAGCATGCGCACAAACACACACACACACACACACACACTCTTGGCAGGGCTGGTAGTCGAACATACACCTAACTACCCTAACACACTACAGCATGACGTATTTACAGAATGCGTTACCGAGATTACTAAGCACAGCAGTCCCAGAGGCAGACATCTAGGTGCATGTCATCATCCGCAAAAGCAAAGACGTCGGTAGGAAACTTCTGTGGTGTGAGGCGCCTCAAAGGAAGACTGATTCCCCAGGCAGATGGGAGCATGCGCACTAACACGCACACACTTGGCAGGGCTGGGAGTCGAACATACACCTAACTACCCTAACACAATACAGCATGACGCATTTACAGAACATGCTACCGAGATTACTAAGCACAGCAGTCCCAGAGGCAGACATCTAGGTGCGTGTCATCATCCGCAAAGGCAAAGACATTGGTAGGAAACTTCTGTGGTGTGAGGCATCTAAAAGCAAGACTGAGTCCCCAGGCAGACGGGAGCATGCGTGCAAACACATACACTTGGCAGGGCTGGGAGTCGAACATACACCTAACTACCCTAACGCACTACAGCATGACACATTTACAGAATGCGCTACAGAGATTACTAAGCACAGCAGTCCCAGAGGCAGACATCTAGGTGCGTGCCATCATCCGCAAAGGAAAAGACGTCGGTAGGAATCTTCTGTGGTGTGAGGAGTCTCAAAGCAAGACTGAGTCCCCAGGCAGACGGGAGCATGCGTGCAAACACAAACACACACACACACACACACACACACACACACACACACACACTGTCAGGGCTGGGAGTCGAACATACACCTAACTACCCTAACACACTACAGCATGACGCATTTACAGAAAGTGCTACCGAGATTACTAAGCACAGCAGTCCCAGAGGCAGACATCTAGGTGTGTGTCATCATCCGCAAAGGCAAAGACGTCAGTAGGAAACTTCTGTGGTGTGAGGCGTCTCAAAGGAAGACTGAGTCCCCAGGAAGACAGGAGCATGCGAACAGTCTGAAAGCATGCAGACATATTACTGTCCCAAGGAACACATAGACAAACACACGGCAGTGGTGTGATTGTGGCAACGTAAGATTTACGGTGCACCACGAGAAAATGACATAGTCATGGGATGCCCCACAGACAGTACACCCTTCAAGATAGTCGACCAGTGTGCACTCAGTAGGCATCCATCGTGACTTTGAAAATGGACATCTGTTGCCTGGATGACCACCATGGCTATACAGGATGTCAACGGCCATGCACAGAGGGACATCACCAAAACAAGGTGTCACTGGGCATGGCCACATGCTTAGTAATACATGTCCGTTCGTACTGTACTGTGTGTCGATCTACACAACGGCGTACTGGGCATGCTCACACACTTAGCAGTTGCAAAGAGCCGTCTTGCATGCAGACAGAGTCTCAACTCGCAAGGGCTCAGTTGAGATGGTCATGTGTGTCCATCTACACAACAGCGTACTGGGCATGCTCACACACTTAGCAGTTGCAAAGGGCCGTCGTGCATGCAGACAGAGTCTCAACTCGCAAGGGCTCAGTTGAGATGGTCATGTGTGTCCATCTACACAACAGCGTACTGGGCATGCTCACACACTTAGCAGTTGCAAAGGGCCGTCTTGCATGCAGACGGAGTCTAGACATGGAAGGGCACAGTAAGGTATAACTGTCCCCACGCACAGAGCAGTCACACACATGCAGTGACCAGTACACACTCAGCTGCCATCACAGCTGTCACAGGTGCAGATCCCAGACGTACACACCGCAGTCTACATTGTAGTCCTCGAGACATCACCATGTCATTGCTGCAGCAGTACACAGCCAGACATTACCACAACACCATGTAACACATGACCAGTGGACTGTACAGAGGTCTACAGCAACTGTGCAGGGTACACATGTACTGACAGGGTTCCAACAGGTGTTATGCACTGCAAGTATACCACTATACATGACCAGGTCAGCTCAAGACATACCAGGGGCCCCGGGTCTTACCAAGCTGTGACAGATGAGTGTTGCTGTACACCAACGAACACACATGTTTGGATATGTCCAACATGTGATTGTAGTGGATGTGTGCATGGACCACACACACAACACATATGTACATAGCTAAGCCTTTGCTGTCCCCCATGCAGAACAGTGGCCTAAGCAATCATATGCACGCAAATGGAAGGTGGGTCCATGTCTGTTGAATGCACACAGTACAGGAGGTAGCAATGTTGACGGAGGACACATTCCCCTGTAGTAGTCGCCCATGACACCCGTGATATCATACCACAGTCCATGTGTCATGTATGTCAACGCACATGTCCACCAATAGCAATGCATGCAAACATGGCTACAGGAGACACATGTAGGACCAATGCACATGTACAATCTGTACTGTGCATGCAGCAACCATGCATGTGTAGTGGCCGATGTCCGTAACACAGCTGTGCCTAACTACAACATGCAGTCCAATGCAGCCCCATCATTGACACCTGTATATGGTGACATACAGACAGTACAGTTGGTTGTACATCACGTATGGAGGGATCTGTGTACATAAAGTGGTGATCCACCTGTGCAAATGTATGTGTGCTGGGGATGGCTCACAGGTGTGTCACACGCCACCCTACCATGCCATGTGCAAACAGTACGCTATGTCACTGTTACTTGATGGTGATGACTTAATGCATACACAGCGGTCAGGTGTAACCAACTGTATGTCACGTGACACCTGTATCACTGACATCCTCCCGTGTGCACATAGCCACACAATTGCCAGACATAGCGTTGGTACACATACTGTGGACAGTACCGCTGCATGTCTATCAAATGAATCATCATATGGCAGGTGTATCATTCCCAGCACTGCCATGTGTGTCCGCTTGTGTGACCACACATGCCACATATGGTGGGGACTATGTCCCAGATGTAACACATCCCTGTACACTGTTGTAGAGATCAGTATATACTGCAGTGTGGAAAGCATGAGGTCGGCAGGTGTGGTGCATCACACACATCGGCTATCCGTACACACATATCTGGTCACCACAGTGTGTGTGTGTCTGTGTGTGTGTGTGTGTGTGTGTGTGTGTGTGTGTGTGTGTGTGTGTGTGTGTGTGTGTGTGTATGTCTGTATGGCTGTCTGCTGCTTGGTGTGAGGGTGTATGCTACCATACTGTGGAAACAGGATCACTAACCCCTCATGGTGATGCAGTCTACTACCTTGTTGATGCCATCGGTCCAAGCTATACTGGCTACCTGTGCATGTCCCTTCTCTGTGCCACATCATGTGGGTGCAAAGAACTGCGAGGGTGATGACCACATAGGCAAGGGTCCACACCTGAACACTATGGGGTGTGTTATAGTGCTGTAGACCCCGTAAATGTGGCCATGTTCCTGTACTGTATAAACAAAATAAGAGGAAATCCGCTAGACCAAAGTCCATGAGTCAACTTTCCTCTTATTTTGTTTATTTGGTTTGTGGTTTTGTTTGTTCTTACATGTTCCTGTACTGTGACAGGGTATTACCGCTACACAGTGTGACCTCATGCTATCAGGTGGCCTCTAACGTCATCATTGGCCTGACCACTGTGTATAACCCTTTCAACGTGTCAACATACCTGTAATGTTTCCTGGTATGTATGTCACATCTCTGCCCACTGTAGCCTGTTCAACTGAACACATGCTTCAGGTGCAGTATATGTACGGACATCTGTGTCATGTTTGGACATCTGTGTCATGTTCGACTGTCCAACAGTCAGGTTGAGGGTATGTTTAGCATGCTGATATTGCCATACGTGCCTGTGAGTACTTCACAGTTACTCATGTGGGACTGCAAACACTGCTACCTGTAGGCACATGCCAGTACACCATAGGATAGAACCAGGGCATCCTTACCAACATGCTGTTACTGTTGTAACTGAGACACATACTGTGAACATATCACAATACATGCTGCACCTGGACTACATGGTATGACTGGTGCATGTTGACAGTACACCACTGATGTCACATACACATCTCTCAGTATTCACACACATTCAATGCAACATACACATCCCGCAATATGCATGCACAATTAATGTAAGATACACCTCTCACTATTCTGTTCACCCTGTGCATCAGACCATATGAGCATATCCCTGCACCGATGGTGTGGATGACAGGGATGAGGCACAGGCTTCATCATATGCACAGGGTGATACTGTTTGTCAGGGGCATAGGCTGCACCAATGGATGACATCATGTGTGCAGGTAAGGGCCAGTGATTTGAATGGACATTTCTGTTCCATATGCATGTGGGTGTTGTGGAGCCCTATAGTTGTGTTTGCAGTGTGTGTGCTTGTGTGCACACAGTTCTGTCATTTGTGAGGCCTACACAAGGGTATTATGGACAGCTTCAGATTGTACAGACCAGGTTGTACAGCTCACTGTGACCGGACACGGCCACGTGTCCTGTGCCTGCCAGAGGTTGCACAGGCACTACCAGGCAGAGGTACAGAATGTCTACTGTCTGATGACACATGGCCACTGGAACCATGTCCCCACCGGGAACGTCCAGGGCCATGTCCACGTGGCCTGCTGTCACCTGGTGTGGACATCGCAGCACCATCTGCACTGCTACTGCTACCGGCACTATGGGAGCTGCCATGTGAGGTGGCACACTCACGTTGACCTGCACTAGGTGGTGTAGCTGGCCTACGTCCATGTGTCCTACGCCTCACCCCTACCAGATGTTCGAGCACAGACAGCTCACACTCACGGATTGCCATGCCATGGTCGAGGATTCTGACCATGTCACCCAATCGCCTGTCCAGAACATCAGCAAGCTGCTGTTGAGCACTTGCCAATGCCTGGATGTTGTTATTTAGGGTACTGATAGCAGCCCTCTGCAGCCTCTGCCCTTCTCTGTTCTGCCATTCGGCACATGCCTGTGCCGCCATTACAGTCTGGAACATGCGTCTGGTGATCCCAGCTGCTGCGCTATGTCCTGCAGGTGCATGTCTGCCATAGGTCCTCCTACAAGCAGCACCAGCCACATGCCTGTGTGGCACATCTGCAGTCAGTATACTGCCACCATGGTGTGGAGACACACCTTCTGTAGCCACCACACATTCCTGTTCAACACTAACAAATGCTGACTGTCCTTCCTCTATGGCCACTGTAGATGCGGTATGTGTTGGCAGCTGAACTGTGTGCGGGGAATAGGGGGACATAGCTGGGATGGCAACTGTTGGCACAGATTCCGCCCCTGACATCCCTGCCTGTACCTCGTGCATATGTTCATCACTGCTAGCATCTGTGGGGACACTATCAGATGGACCACAGGAGAGTAACGCACCTACATCACCTGTGAATGCAAAGAAATACTCTACATTACAATAGACACACACACACTAACAGACACACACACTGACACACACACACACACACACACACACTGACACACACACTGACACACACACACACACACACACACACACACACACACACACACACACACACTGACACAGACACTGACACACGCACTGACACACACACACTGACACACACACACTGACACACACACTGATACACTGACACACACACTGACACACTGGCACACACACTGACACACCATGCATGTGAGATGACAGATGGCATGCAGCATGCTTGTGATACATTTGACAGCATGCAGCGCAGGCATCAATAGTGTTTGTAAGCATACCCCCTGGAATGCACACTACAGTAGGCAGGTATCATATCATTATCCATACAATTCACACGATCATGGTAGTATGCATGCATCCCCGTGATACACCATGTGGACCAGAACATGATAACACTACACATGTCTGATGTGACCTTGACATGTAATCTGCTGACATGTTCATTAACATGCATGCATGCCTGACACAATGGTGTTGTGACACATGTACAGCATCGTACTAAGTATCACATTGCAGTGTTGTCCATATGCCCTACAGATAGAATGCATGTTGAGCAAATGTGCATGGGCATGGTAGGGGACTGGGCCATCTACATTGCTGTACAGTGTGATGTACAGACACTGTGCCATTGCATGGCATCATGAGACGTCTATATTGCTAAACAGTGCATGTTATGTACACATTGCATATTCAGAACTGCATGCATACCCATGACATACCTGTGGATTGTGACCTACGATGCTGAGGTGTATACACACCCAACCATGCTGTGTCATGTGACAGGTCACTGGAGGACATACAGATGACACCCCTGCACAATGACTACAGAGTGTTAGCTGCCTGGCAACCATGTCCACACATAGCGGACCTGTCACATCACCATTTCACACATGACATTGATGTACCACACACACATGGTGCACAGCTAACAGTGATGTCCTACAGCAGGGGGGAAAAGTACAGTTTCTGTGGCCTGGTGTCACTGTCAGTGGAATCTGTGAAGGTGACTACCATCATGCTATGACACAGACATCATGTTCAACACATCTTATGAGGTACATGTCACTGACACCTTCACTAGCTGTGCACAGGCATTTATGATGTGCAGTGTACCACATCACCAGTACAATCAGTCTAGTATGGCTGTACTTGGATCATGTGTGAACAAAGTGGGCCAGGGTGTATCCACATCCCATCTTCTGTGTGGCTATGTGTCTCTGGCCATCCCCCATGGCCATGTGTGCACATGTGTTGGTCATGTATGTGATGGCTGTCTATCACACATGTCTGTGTTGTCCCATATGACATACACCCATAGTTGTTGGGTATGTCACCATCCACAGGGCTATGCAGACAACAGGTGTATGTGTGGTATGTGAAGTATGGGCTATGGGAAATTGTGACAATATTGCAACCAACACACTACGTCTCTCAGACATGTTGGATGGAACATCACAATGTGTGAAACCATTGCAGGGGCATATAACACAATGGTGATGCCTGTGGTCTGCCCATATCACTGCTCACTGTGCGGTACTGGTTTGTGTACCACACATTTTGTTCCACTGTATAGTACATATGCCTCCATTGTAGAACACCTCTATCTTTGTATGCACAGCTGGACACACATGTAGCAATGACAAATACTGTAGTTTCATGTCTGTGTATCATTTCAGTTGTATATATTGCACATGGGTGGCCTGTGTGGATGATGGGCGATGCGACCTGTATATCCATGTATTAACTGGCCACATGGAGAATAGATATATGCTTTGCCATGCCTGATACTGATGATAGACTCACCTGCAACGGACTCTTGTCTGTGCGGCATGCCAGAGGTACCTGTATAGGGTAACACAGCAGTATGAACCATTATCCATGACTGTATGACAGCCACAGTGTGCACAGTGTAGGTTAACACATTCACCTGCATAATTGCATATAGTCAGCACATGTGTGCATACCATACCTCTCAACCTCTTAGAACAATAAATGTGGACAAAGCCTACTATGATGGGGGGCATATAGGGACAACTGTGAGATATTGCTCTTACTAACTTGGATATTTGATAGACCAATAGGTTTGCATGCACATGGGTTTGCAACAGAATGTGCAGTCATAAACACAATTGTATGTCATCATTTAATGACTCCATTCCTCAGCTATTTGCCGGAAAGGGACAGATATTAAGGGTAACACACCGACAATATGAGGCAGACATCTGGACATCCTGCAAATACCCGTACAGTTCAGAGATATGGTGCATACACAGGGTAGCATAAAGCACGTGTGTCCACATACCTTCCATATGTTGTTACATTACATGATGTACACTGACACATGCACGTACGAGGGATATACTGGCCATATGTTCAGTACTGACTTACCAGGCAACTCCAGGCTCAATGGTTGGGAGACACCCACCTCCATGATGACAGCTAGTGTTTGTGTGGGCTGTTCCAAGGGTATTCCCAGACTGGCCAGTACCTCCTCTGTGTGTGTGAGTGGAGGCTGGGTTGGTGGCCCAACACCTGTACCACCTTGTTCTCTGGCGATTGCAGTGGCATGCTGTTTTGCATGACGTATGAGGTCCGTGCAGTGTCTGCGCACCTGCTGATAGGTGCAGTTGTGGCCACCCACTTCGTTGACCCTCCTGTGAAGATCCTGCCACAGGTCATCCCACTGCTGTGCATGCTGTGGCACGTGGATAAATAACACCTAATAGTTCTCATGGAGGTACGGTATTACGACATCCTCCTCCTGTCGGCTATATGCTGGTAGGCGTGTACGTGGGATTATCTGTAAAACATGATGAAGGTGACAGGTCACATTTACAGACATGTACAGTGATACTGCTGCACATACATTCTAGTACATTCGCACAGTTATCTTTGCAAATCAACATGACACTAACACGACTGGCATGTATGTGTCCCACACATGTAACACCCAGTATGCATTGGATATCATCCCCATATGTGTGTCACCTCATTAGTGTTCCTATTGCATGTGACGTCAGTCTCCATATGGACATGTCTGTTTGCATGCACTGGTGTTCTTACCTATCTACCCATGCCTGATGTATCCAAGGTAATGCTGTTGACCTAGATGCTGTGGATACGTCACATATCAACACAGACACAGCCTTACTGGACTTGGGCAGTGACAATGCACCAAGTATGCATGGAAACCTGTACATGCATCTGTTTTTCCATAGACATCTACACTGCACTGTACAGCTGCTCAACATCCTGCCACGGATCACCTGTGATGCACATGTGATAGACATGGGACAATGGCTAGTCAGACGTCATTCGCAGGTAAGGTTATCGGTTATAGCATGTATGGGCTGGGTGTCCTAGCTGTATCCAACACCCATTACACCACCACGAAGGGCATCAGTGACACATTACTGATCCAGATAGATGATACTACATCTACCATACGGCCATCACACCTTGTATGGCAGGGATGATATGTGCAGCTATGTGGACAGAGCTGCATGGTATGGCAGGAGTATGTCACAGGTATGACACAGGGATCTGTCCAGCATGTGGCCATCCTAGTCATATGATGGTGGTTGTCCATGACGTATGTCTTTCAGATCAGGCTATGGACATGTAGCATGTCTAACAGCATAGTGTGGCATATGTCTGTATGCAAAGTGGATAGCATGCTGCATACTGGAGGTGAGTATTGTGGAGGCTGGTATCGGCCATCCACACATGGGCCCTACCCCTGGAGGGTGATGTGTATTCCAATATTGGTCACACGGGTGCTGTGTAAGCCTGTCCATTGATCTCCGTCCTCATGGATACCACCCTGTTATGACATGGGTACCTCAGATGACTACCTAAAGGGCCAGGGAGATGTCTAGAGCTCATGGAGGTGTACTACACTACACCATCCCTAACACAGTGTCCATACTGTTGACCACAGCCTAGGTGTTTCTTAATGGGTACAGGAGTATTCCCCTAGTGGTGTCACTGCTGATATCATCCACCAGAATGTGCACATATGTCACACACATCACACACACAGCCCATTCTGTATGTTGTTCACAACACTGTGACAACAATTGCCCATAGGTCATGGCCATTCACATCATCACATACACAGATGGCTGACATTTGTCTGTGTGGTATGGGCTACAATGCGGGTGGGGTACAACACATTAACCCTGGTTTACTGTAGCTGACACCGTGTGATATGCACATGTCACTGTAGCACCTTTGGTAGTTGTGAGTCTGTCAACAGGCCACTAGTAGAACACTCCTGTGACATACACAGGCATCTGTAGCCAACCATCCGTACTGTCTTGTACATCTGTACTGCTAACATCTGCATTGATAATGGTTCATGGACCTGCAGACCATACCCAGCAGTGTTCTGATGCGGTGCCACCAATCATGACTGTTGTCAACACTTGTGGGTTGATATTATGCAACACCCTATCTGTAATGTATAGGCATGCTCAGCACTTGTTCAGAGCTTCTTGGCACGTTATGAGCTACTGCTTAGTTTAGCACCCATTTCACACCAGTCCTCACAGGTACACTGTCTGTCCATACATTTCCAGCTTGATAATTGTACAACAGCTGTCGTACATACATCACTCACATACCTCATGAGACATGGTGGTTTCTATGGCCTGTCCACCTGCCACATACCACTTATATACAGGCATGTCCAACTGGCACGTACCAGTGCTATTGCCTGTCACAGTACAGCCTGTGGGGGATGCACATATGCAGCCCTGCTGGGAGTTATACTGTCACCAACCCTGACTGCACCTGACAGTCATGTGGGGTTGTGCAACATTGGCAACGCACCCCACACATCACATGGTCCCACATGATCCCCACCACAGGCCACACATACGGAGACACCTTGTACAGTACCCTTCCATACTCTGTGTGGGCACCAACGACAGCCCACATTGCCAAACACAACCACACCAACCTATAGCCCACAGACACGTGTGCCCATCACATACAGCCAATAGGGTGTCATAACATACACAACACACCTGTCTTAGGTGACTGTCGGCAGTCACACTGCTGTTCCACTCAGCAGGCTACACAAGGCGATAGTCACTTACATCCTGCTGTCCAGTAACTGGTTCTGCAACATAACCTATGCACACATGCCTCAAGTCAGCAGGTACGATGTGAATCCCCTTCCATGTTTGTGTGACTGAAGTTGTCACTCAGGGCACAGACTACATGTGCAGGGACATGCAATAGCCCACCAGTGTTGTCGCCCTGATGGTGTGGTCCATGCCCTGGGAAACATTTTGCGGTCATCCGGACATGTTACCACTGTACTATGAACGGCCGTGTCACTCCCAACAGTTGTCCATGCTTCTGCTGTCATTCCACAGGCATCTAGTATACGTCCACTTTGACAGACCCGGCCAAACAACATGATGTTGTGGCACAGTTGACCTGCACCTGTCAGCCCTGGGAGTACGGCTCGCATGTTGGACTCTTGCTGCTTTTATACTGCATGTCTTGCACAGTGCCCAATAATAGTCACCACCAGAATGGGAACTGGCTAGCAAAGCATGTGGTCATGTCACACAATGCTTGACATCATCCTCTGTGATGCACACAGGCAAGGCACACCTGATACCGCTCCACTACAATATCGTTGCAGTGACTGGGACCTGCCTCTTGGCTCTGCAGAGCACACCTGCAATGACTGGGTATAGAGAGACCATACCTCTCAGGCACGTACCTGGACTGGCACACCCACAGCTGAGGTGTCCCCATATTCCACTGTGTTGTACAGACATCCCGGCTGGTTATTTCGCACAATGCATCACAGGTGCTCCACGTGCATATAACTGTGTCTGGAACTACTGCTGCTACTAATGTGAGACCGTCAGTAACCCACACTTAACTGTGATAGCTGCACATGTACTGACACATTAGGTGTACACTGTGCGTGAGTCATAACCTCCGCTCAGCTGGTTTGACCCATACACCACCTCCAAGACCAACAGTGTCCTTGACATGGACACTACCAACATGTGACTGCTGTTCCACACCTGCGGTTATCCCCTCATTGGTGGAATCCGAACATCTGCTACCCACCCTTGTTAGCCACATACCGGCACCACACACTTCACGGCATACACAGTAGATGAGTACTACAACACCAACTACAGAAGTCGTATGACAGCGGTAGCTGTTGTCGTGACACACGTGCAGGTGGACAATGCACATGCAAACGCTGAGACATACTCCAGTGCACTTCAATAGCATGTACATGATAATGTGGTTCATGCTATTCCACACAGAGCCATGCTGGTACACACCAGAATACAGACGACACTCTGGGGGGTGCAGCCCCATGGACATACTTTACAACAACAGGTGGGGGCTGTTACACAGTGGTGTACATTCCCAAGGGTGGGGTGACTCACTTGTCAGCCTCGGTAGGGCCACAGGATCCCACATCACATGCACCATAACTAGCTACGTACACATTACTGCGACACATTCCGAGATGTACCACAAGGCATTATGGTGGTATGTCAGCAGTCGTATGTAATACCCACATCTGCTCACACATACAACTGTCATTCTGGAACATGACAGTAACAGGTGATGTTGGCAACATGCTGTCTGATGGCTTCATTCCTAACATTACACCCTCTAACTCCCTGCAGGGCCACATTCCTTGCAGGTACATTGCAGTGTACCTGCAGTCACACCTACACAGTATTGACCTGCACTCTATATGTCCTAGGACACAGGCCCCTTGGCACCCTGCAATATCCCAGGCTGTGATGTCCACAGATCTCTGAACAGCATGTCTCCCCACTGGGACACCATATTCAGTAATAGCCTTGTACCAGACATTGTGGCCTCTGACTGGCACACAGCGACAGTAACACTCCACACAGGTAGCACCACACTGCATGACTGGGACTATTGCCCTACACACCTCACTGGACTGTTATGCGCGGCTATAGGGCACATCATCATGGACATCATTCGTCGAGTTTTTGTTGTGCTCCAGTCCTTTGATGCCAGCTGGGTTGGTCTTGTTGGGGCCACAGCATGCCTCCTACACCTGTTGAACACCTTTCCTACAGTCACCAGAGTAGTTGATGACGACACGGGTGTCCACACAGCCTGCATTGTCCTCTCGCTGCCATTCAGCACCGTTCTCCATTCTGGTATTGACTACATACACATCCACCTGCACATCACAACATATGTCTCCGGATGTTATGCAATGTGGCTAATGGACGGGACACACACACTGAGGGTGGCATACCATATCACATACTGCAATCCAGTTACACTTGGCTTACCACAGTCCTCAGTCATGGGGCCCTCATGTTCGGTATATGCTTCCCTGAGGTACAGGCTACCACTGAGGGGACTTCCCTGCCTAGCTTTACAGACCACTGCATACCCAGCGCCATTGTTGCTCCACCAGCTGATACAGACCCCATCCGTATGGGTGTCACTGTAACAGATACCGATATGAACATCATGGCCTCTACCTGCATGACACTTGGTGTGAACATCACCTCTGCAGTACACCATCCTCCCACTGGTTATCACATTGGTGTTAGTCCCCTACATACATGTTGCATTGTACATGTGTGTAAGACACATGCATGTCGCACACACTCCTGTGATTACCACATTGCCACTGTGGCATGGATATCCTTCTACATGTTCACACATGTCTGTACTGGGTGTGTAGCTGGTACATAGGCACCCATTGTACCTCTGAACACCAGACGTATACACACATCCATGGATACAACACCCCGCGTAGGGTGTACCTTACACAACAGCTTTACATAACCCAACATTAAAACGCCATGATGTTTATTGAGCTACAACTGTTAATGTATGCGGCTTATGTACAGACACCACGTCTGTACATATTTGCAGACTACATACCCAGGGGTGATGTCTGCTACAAAGACAGGGCCCATGTCTGCAGATATGTTTATGGATATACTCCGCATACACGACATACACAATAGCCACTATGACCATGATGCTCAGTGACACTACAGTGTATGACATGTGCTTGGGGGTTGCATTCCCAGACCAGACACTCACCATGCTTTGGGACATGATTCCTATGTACATCATGCATGGACAGTCAGTAGCAGTGTTCATGTGATACCTCGCTTGCTTGATGGTGGGCACATGTACGCGAGGGATCACTGCAGTGGCTGTACTGTGCAGTGATGCAGGTTACACATGGCTCTTCTGTTCACAGGACACTACCCTGGAGAGGTGCCATTGGTGTGCACACTGTAGTTGTTGTTACACATTGACTTGCTAGACTGCATGGTACCCCACTATGAACCTGTGCAGCTATTACATGTCCTTTGTGCATGGTTACTGGTATAGCCCTTCCAGTTAGATTGGCTGTCATGCTATTACAATGTCCCATGACTACGGGCCATATGTATACTGTTATTGTACACGCCAATCATGTTCATGTTTGTCTATCACATCTCTTCTGCTATTCTAGTATGGGAGTAATGTTTGCGTCCTTTGCAAATGCACAGAGTGGAGTACATAGTTATTTCATCATAACTGTTTATACATATCTTAATTACATACTACTCACATCACTATATGATACCTTTGTTATGCATCATATGCCTGTTCTCCTGTGTAACATATCTGACGTATCAATCTACTGTACTATACATTACACATGTTTTACATGGTATACCATAATTCACGCAGAAACACCAACCCTCGCATGTACAGCTTGCCCGGCCCAATCCAAATACAAAAAAACACAAAGGGCCAGCAAATACAGTTACAATTGCTTTATTTGGAAAACGAAATGGTGCTGTAGTACACCACAATAAATCCAAAGTCCTTAATACTGAGGGTAATGATGATAGTGTCTACGTAGATAGTAAATCACATATACAGGCCCCGTTAGTAAATAGTCCTACAAACCCAAATTGTAATGGGAAAAATACACAGAAAGTCACCCAAATGTTGAAAATCCTGGTCGCAGCTTTCCAAACTTTAAATCGTGACCACGGAAACCACCGGTGAATGATGTAAATCCAAGTAAAAGAGGAAAGGAGACATCTCCACCAACAGCGAGGGGAACTGGACACCAACAGCGAGGAAACACGCAAGCAGAAACACCAACCCTCGCATGTACAGCTTGCCCGGCACAATCCAAATACAAAAAAACACAAAGGGCCAGCAAATACAGTTCCAATTGCTTTATTTGGAAAACGAAATGGTGCTGTAGTACACCACAATACATCCAAAGTCCTCAATACTGAGGGTAATGATGATAGTGTCTACGTAGATAGTAAATCACATATACAGGCCCCATTAGTAAATAGTCCTACAAACCCAAATCGTAACGGGAAAAATACACAGAAAGTCACCCAAATGTTGAAAATCCTGGTCGCAGCTTTCCAAACTTTAAATCGTGACCACGGAAACCACCGGTGAATGATGTAAATCCAAGTAAAAGAGGAAAGGAGACATCTCCACCAACAGCGAGGGGAACTGGACGCCAACAGTGAGGAAACACGCAAGCAGAAACACCAACCCTCGCATGTACAGCTTGCCCGGCCCAATCCAAATACAAAAAAACACAAAGGGCCAGCAAATACAGTTCCAATTGCTTTATTTGGAAAACCAAATGGTTCTGTAGTACACCACAATAAATCCAAAGTCCTCAATACTGAGGGTAATGATGATAGTGTCTACGTAGATAGTAAATCACATATACAGGCCCCGTTAGTAAATAGTCCTACAAACGCAAATCGTAATGGAAAAAATACACAGAAAGTCACCGAAATGTTGAAAATCCTGGTCGCAGCTTTCCAAACTTTAAATCGTGACCACGGAAACCACCGGTGAATGATGTAAATCCAAGTAAAAGAGGAAAGGAGACATCTCCACCAACAGCGAGGGGAACTGGACGCCAACAGCGAGGAAACACGCAAGCAGAAACACCAACCCTCGCACGTACAGCTTGCCCGGCCCAATCCAAATACAAAAAAATACAAAGGGCCAGCAAATACAGTTCCAATTGCTTTATTGGAAAACCATTACTTGCACAGAGGGTCCACCTTAGACATGTCATTGATGTTATATGCCCATACACATGCGTACTGTTACAGTATATCTACATATACTATCCCCTGCTATGGCACGTACATTTTGTGGAGCCCCTCAGTAATGCGGCAGGTAATCCGTGATGACTGTGTGTAGGACAGTGCTTACACACATGTGCTCCCGCTATTGCCTCTGCTCCAGTACGCAACAGTTGCTTACTCGATGTTGTGGCGACGGGTGTCACTGTTTGCCCCGCTTGGTGTTTTGCCTCTGACAATCGGGCGTGTACCTACCGATGTACCTGGGAACCTATACACACAGCACCGACAGATGCTGAAGGGTGCATCTACTGTTCAGGTGTTGACAGTTCTGTGTTCCCATGGCTGTTGCGTGTACAATGTTTGAGGGCTGCCTAATTAGGATTTCACAGTAGGCCACCTATACATCACAATTTACAGGTAGTCATGTTTGTTTGCCATCCATGTTACTGTGTGCAGGTGGGGAGGGGTGTCAGTCCGTGGGAGCCTACACTGTCAAGGTATGTGCTATACATTCCCTTTTTGCCAAGGCGTAGGCATATTGGGCATGCCTCCGTTTGCCTACTGGGGCTGGCACAGTGTGTCCATGGTCTGGATCCCTCTGTGCCTGTGTTGGCCTTGGCACTGGGGTGGGCTGTGAGGCCCTCCCCCATTATGACCCTGCTGCAGCTGTTTCCACAGGATCATATTATGCAGCATGGCACATACTATGAAGATGTGGGCACACGTGCCTGTAGAGTACTGCAAGGCTCCACCAGATGTGCCCAAGCACCGGAACCATGATTTCAGCATCCCGAACACATGCTCTATGATGATTCTGGTTTGTGTGTGTGCCTCATTATGGCGTTCTTGCATTGGTGTATGTGCATTTCTGATGGGGGTCATCATCCACGGCTCCAGTGCATAGCCAGTATTCCCCACAAGGTGACATTGTGGGATGTCCCCCCTGACAAATACCTGATACAGCTGTGAGGCATGCCAGATATCTGAGTCGTGGTAGCTTCCAGCGCTGCCAGCACACACATCCATGATAATGCCCTGGGCATTGCACATAACCTGGCAGTTGATGGAGTGGAATCCCTTGAGGTTTATGTAGCGCCTACCATACTCACCGAGTGGTGACTTAATTTGTATGTGTGTGCAGTCTATCGCACCCAGTACCTCCGGGTATTTTGCCACATGGTGGAAGTGATGCATATTGCTGGCCACCTCCTCCTGAGTTCGAGGGAAGTGTATATGCTCATTGGCATGTGGTAACATGGCATCCAGGAACTGGTGTAGTACCTTGGATGCCAATGCCTGTGAGATCCCCATTATATATCCAGTTGGCCTTTGAAAGGTACCTGTGGCTAGTATTTGTAAGCTTACACATACCTTCGTGTCCACTGGGATGGGTTCCCCTCTGTTGTTTCTGGTTCTCAGGTGTGGCCGGCACAGCTCTACTCTTTGCTGTAAGATGTCCCTGTCCACCCTGTAACACTCTACTATCTCCAGATCATGTAGCCTCTGGTAGGTTACCCTTGGTCTGAATACTCTTCTCCTCCTCCGAGGCCTACCGTGGTTGTTGGCATCATCCTCCACAACACCGTCGGTCTGTAACACATGCTGATAAATCACAGCTATGGCAGCTCCCAACATGTACATTTTAAAAGTTCCCCGTCTGTTTACACCTATGGTGCGGTGTTTGGGAATACACAGGTGTGTGTTGGCTGCTTTCACACTTTATACTGTTTTGCTGTGAACACTGATGATGCCATAGGGAGTGTATGTACGATCGTGGCTACAGGGTATCTTCTGTGTTTTATTTATGAAACCACTGTTGTGCTGCCTTTGGTGTTGCATTACATTTGGATGCCGTGAATTACCTCCTGCCCTTCTGTTTACATTTGTACATGTTACACCTACCATTTGCTGGCATGCATCCAGCTGCCTGCTTTCATTTGTAGTTTCCTATACCTGGCTTATCTTGCGTAATGTGTGCTATTGCCGATCTACTGTGGGTTTGCTTTGCTCTGCTATGACAGTTCTCCTATCTTTGCATTCCAGGTCCTCCACACCTTTCTTTGCAATCCTATGCCTCCCCTATCCTGTTTTGCAGGTTTCTGCATGCAGGCTTGTCTACTGCCGTCGATTGGCCACCGTGTGTTGATTGGTGTTAATTGCTCATTAGTACACCAATTACCCTGCTTCGGCATTTCCTTCTTTTCTTCCCCTGACCTTCCTGTTTGTGCTATTGTTCACGGCACATGCATCCGCTTACTGGGTTTCGGGCACGAGTTCATCCCCGTACACATGCGCTTTCGGGCACCATGTGTGCTCTCAGCTAAACGGTTCTATACCCTCCTCCCCACCCTGTCCTTCAGCTTTGCTTAGCAATGGCCAGGCCAGATTTGCATTGCTCCAATGTGCTTACTGATATGGTGGCACACCCCTCTGCTGATGTCATGTATCACCTTTGATACACTCCTCAGTGTTATAGTGCTGCGCCGTCAGGTACATCCTTAATCCGGCGGGACATTTGCGATTCAGTATTACCTGCCTCATTTGCATGGCATTGACTACTAATTCATAGTTACAGCACCGAACACTGTCGCGGGCCCCTGGCAACCCTTGTGCCTTGCTTGTGGTGTGCCATGCCTACCATTGCATATTATGGTGCAATCCTAATTTGTCTTTCATTGCAATTTTCTGCCATTTTTATATATTTCCTTTTTATTCCTGTTTGCACACACATGCCCTGTGGTTGTACTGTGCGTTACTGTGGACATGACATTAAATGTTGTTTTTTAGGTGTTGTGCATCTTTTCTTGTGCCATTGGCTGTGTATTTGTCCATTGGCATATGTTAACTTTGTAATACATATGTGTGGTCCGCTTCCATAACTCCGATGTTCTGTTTGGGAAAATGTAAACTGTGTTTTTTGGTTTACATTTCCATGGGCTTGCGCTACGCCTGCACCACTTCGTGAATCACTGTATGCCTTCATTAGCATGGTGCGACACTGCACATGGGGTGATTTGCATACCTATGCTGAGGGCTGCATAGCTCTGGCGTACGCCGGTAGTGCACGTGGGATTGGTTCGTACCTGAATCGCTCGGCAGACATATTTGGCGTTATGCCACCTATGCTACGCCTGCACCTGGTGCAAGTTTCATGAATCTGGGGGAAAGTTTAAAAATTAGCATTTTTGGTTCACAGGTATCCAAACATATTTATTACTTTCAATTTTTAAGGTAATCATTTAGTGGTTGGCTATTACTTATTACTCCATTTGGAAATATTTACATATAGCATTTTGTCAGGTTTAATAAATTGAATGACTTATTTTAAATTTTCTAAATAGTAAGATGAGCTTACTTATAGTTAGTTAATACATTTGTACACTCACTTGCTCCAGATATTTTGACAATATATTTCATTGTTTTAGTAGGGTTAGTAGACTAATTCACAACAGAATAAATACCAACAGTTTGCAAGGAAATTAATAAATTATTTTTCAATATAACAACAGAAATTATATAATTTTTGAAAGGAAACATTGAACACTTAGTCATGCGCAGACTTAAATTAGCAATAGAAAAACACAACACAGTATGCATCTCATGTAATTCTATACAATTGGGTTTAAGGGAGCAGATTTAGAAGAGTGTAGAGAAGACAGAAATGAAGGAGTAAATGGGTTACTGGATAAGGTTTAGGAGAAACAAAGTAAGTATTATTTGGAGTTATGAGGAGTAATAGGTGATTAGAAGGTGGGATAGTTTCTATGGGCTAATGATCATAGGTAGAAAAGGGCTGGTTGTGAACACAAAGATGCAACTGCAGACAAGAGTAGACTAAGTTATTGGTGGATGCTATATAGCAATCTAAAAGCTGGACATTGTTCTCTGAATATGCTTAATGATATGATGGTAAGGAGGATGTCTCAAAGTTTTTATGCTAGCATGGACAGGAAAGTGATTTGGTATGTTTGTGAGCAAGGGGAGGGGTGTAGTCTGCCTAGGAATGAAGCTTATAAGATGTGTTGCTAATGGTAAGACAGTGACTAAGGGGGTATCAGAGTTAATGTAGATGATTAGATATTAATTATCCAAAAGCTCTATTTACAGGAATTCTAGTGATAGAAGAGGTAAAAAAGATAATGATGGCAGATTTGTATTTGCAAGGGGCTACTGGCAAGGGATGAGGATTATGCTGACATATATTATTATTTCATCTAAAACTACTTTTATCAAGGTTAAAAACATTGGGAAACATAATCACCTTTCAGCATGGAATATTACTTATATGTGGGGACTGAAATTTGATTTGCAACAACGAGGATGCATCTGAGTGGTCTAGAAGGGAAAATATAACAAAAGCATGTATGTTTATCAATACGTGAATTCACTAGTAGAGATGCTGAGAGAATTTACATATTATTCCCAATGTACAATAACTGGGCTAGCCAAGCAGAAATTATATTTCACAGTACATGTGCATTTGTTGAGAATTTTTGACACACATCTAATAACTATTTCAGATCATGTGCCAGTAATTCCTAAGAAAAAAAATAATTATTACAACAATGCTATTTGCCTAATTCTTGCACCTGTTACTTTCCCTGCTATCCTGTGCTTTCATGAGTCTGGTAAGTCAGCCACTTTATTATCCTTAGGATTTAGAAGGACAATCTCCACATTTAGATCAGTTTGTATGACAGTAATAAGATATTATTTAGAGTCAGCAAGGGCTGTAGAGAGGAAATATCTCATTATCAGCTCATTAATACATATTTAAATCATTCTTGTTTAATACTACCACTGTCAGAAGTGTGACAACAGTAGTGTGTAGTAGTATAAGCATTCCACTGACAAAGGCACTGCCTCTACACTCACAAGCATGCAAACTTTGATGCTCATGCTCATACACATAGTAATGTTTATCCATACTTCTGATTCCCTAACCATATCTTCCAGTGTGACCACCTAGGCAGACACACACACACACACACACACACACACACACACACATGCACATACACTTTCATCAGACTTCACTCATGCCATTATAGACATGTACACACACTTCTACACACATGTACACATTAACTGCCCCCCACCACACCACAACTTTTTATATTAGAGTGAATGGGTGACAGCTGTCTTTTGTCTGTATTAACTTTTTCCTCCAGCTGTGGAAATGTATGCAGCCAGTATTGCAAGCCAGGTAATTTCTGGGGGAGAGCACATGGTTTATCAACATTTGTCACTCACCTGGATTGTTTCGCTACCATGTGAATCTGCCACCAGAACTATCCTCTGTGTTGTGGTTCCCACCAGTAGTTAATTAACCTCATCAGAAGTGCAGTCCATAAAATGGAAAAAAGTAACTACAAGGGAGAAACCTTTCATATTAAGGCTTCATACTTGCAGCAATCCTTATGAATCCCTGCCTGTATTTTCCTATTGAATTGATTTTTAGACATTCTTGATTCAGTGATTCATATGATTCTGGTTTTAATTAAATCTGATTATTTGCTGAATTACTGAATTGTTATTTGACCTTTACTTTGAAATATTTTATTCATTACTGGAATTGTGTTTGTTTTTCTAATGTAGTAGCTCTACCTTTTGCCTTCCGTATTTTAGGACTTTTACATCTCATTGGGCCTGACTAGTACTTAATTTTCTTTCTGGCAGTGTTGTCCCTT
>NC_056744.1:1337316951-1337336951 GCF_019279795.1 Protopterus annectens | reverse complement strand
CCCTGTTCCATCCCCACATTAGGCAAATAAATGCTTACAGTGGTCATTTGCTATGTTCTCCTCTGGACGCCAGCAACAACTGTAGAATCTGCAACTCTAACCCATAAAGGGAATACCATGTGTTATATACATGCCCTGTATGGACAGATGCCACTAACTTAACTGAATACCTGTATCATGCTGTCAATGTAGGTGCAGGCATGACCTCAGTTCCATAGCCAGGTCTCACCACATGAGGTCAGGAATGCCACATCAGATGATAACAATATGTCCACACAACATGCCCCAGACACTGCAAGTGCACATCCACATGTCACAGAACATGCATGTGGGACATGTGAACAAACCAGCCACTGTCCATGATATGGAATATAGATCACATACATGGCAAACATTGCACAGCACTGGCCACAAAGAATAGTAACCCAGATGAGTGGATGGTGAATACAATACCCACCTGTGTGGCCCAATCCAGGGACTACACCCCTGAGCCACAATGGAGACCATTGTCATGTGGCCTGATGCCAAGGTATTCCCTTTGCCTAGCCTTGTACAGCCTTCCTGCACAGTCAACTACTAGACATCTGTGAAGCAATGAACCCATGCATGTCAGTACTGGCAAGTGTGTGTGTGTGTGTGTGTGTGTGTGTGTGTCTGTGTGTGTGTGTGGAGATTAATCATTTTGAAGCCATTTACACTCACTACACCTCCCATTGCCAAGGGCTGTTGGATACAGAGTGGTTAAGGCAGTTTTGAGCAGCATAAAAATGGGTTTGCATGATGGTAAGCTGTACTAACATACAGTTAAACATATAGGCACTTAATCCATTCCAGCTTTGCTTACCAGTCCACAAATCTGCTTAGCATTTATATTGCAGCAATGCTGAAACCTGCTAAGCATGGCTCAGCCCTGGTAACCAGTGATCACATTCCAGTCTGATGAAATAGCAGGGTAATGGCATCTTTAATAAGTGTATTTTATTCCATGTACATAGCATGCATCTATGCACTGTCACTACAGAAGCAATGGGTGTGAGTCTACTGTCTGGGACACCTGAGTATATATGGCTTGTACAACACTCTTTTCTATTTGAATGTGTTTCATACATGGGTAGTATGCCAGGTTATATGTAGTCACACTGGCCTGTAGTGTTTCATTACATTATTGCTGTTAATAGTGCTTTCCCAATTAAGAAAAGATTGCAGATTGTAGCACTGGAACTAATCACCCCTGCATGCAAAGATGGACTCTGAGTCCTGACTATTGTGTTCTTGGTGTGTGAGCTGTGTGTCATTAAGTGTTTGCTACTGGATATTGATCTGACATGTGGATATAAACTGTAGACTACTGTGTGTACAGGACATTTAATTGAGGGCCACTGTCATGTAGTAATGGCATACCTATCAGTGTCAGACATCTGTCTGTAAAAACATTCATCCTAATGCATAACCAGTTGGCTAGCTGATGTCTGTCTGTCCTCTGTAGAGATGTGCAGATGTCAGGTATGCATCTTGGTTGCTTACAGGCAACCTATGCTTGACTGACACTGACATGTCTGCCCAGCTGTGTTATGAATGTCACAGCTAGGAATCCCCACCTTGTATGCTCCACATGCCATGGATACCTCAACTACACTACCACAGTCAACAGAACATGCTTGGGTACAGGTCTCCAAGGCAGACACTGACCATGTTATGTAATACATGTTGCATACATGTAAATTGGAGCACTTCACTGTCCCTCTGCAAGAGGCAACCAGATGTTTGGATTTTGCATTTAACTCTCACCCTGAGGATCACTCATGTGGCATCAGTTGATAGATGGCCTGATGACAAATGGCAAGTAGCATGATACTACTGTACCCACATCTCCTACTCTTCTCATCTTTCCATGTACAATATCTTGGTGCACAGCTAGGAAAACCTGCATCAATGGACACCAGTACTGACAAATTTGTCAGTGTGCATTACTGAGAATAACAGTGTCTGTGTGTTTGTAAACTTGTAGTTGATAATACCCTGAGGGCCTTCACACCCACTAACCCCCCATTGCCATAGTTAGATATGGCTGCTGCTGTAATGGACATTACATGTACCTTGTTACACTCTTCACCCTATGGGCTACCTTGAACTTGCAGTACCAGCACAACACTGTGGTACAAATGGGTAGATAGACATGGGTTACCCTCTTGAGTCCTGGCAAGTGTGTGGATGTGAGCAAGTGTGTATATTTTTAAGATTAGTTAGCCTGCTGATGTCAGTCATCTTGAAATACCCCTTTGGACAATGGTCACCCCTCTAAACTCTGTGACACATGCAATTACTGTGTAATGCTATAATGTGACATACTAGTTAGGTAGGATTTCTTATCCCAGACATGGCAAGTGTGTGTGTGTGTGTGTGTGTGTGTGTGTGTGTGTGTGTGTGTGTGTGCGTGTGTGTGTGTGTGTGTTTATGTGTGTAGGGATCAATGATTTTGAGGCCATTTACAGACACTACACCTCCCATTGTCCTACTTTAGTAATTCTGCTGATGTCAGAGAACTTGAAATACCTCCTTGGACAACATTCAGCCCTATAAGCTCCATGGCGCATGATATAACTGCATAATGCTATAGTATGATGCACTAGTTAGGCAGGAGTTCTGATCCCAGACATGGCAATTGTAAACTCTGTTCATGTGTGTAAAAAGTAATGCTTTTGAAGCCATTCACAGTCACTACACCTCCCACTGCCCTACTTTAGCAAGCTTTCTGTTGTTAGTCAACTTGAAATACCTCCTTGTACAAAACTCAGTCCTGTAAGTTCCATGGTGCATGCAATAACTGCATAATGCTATAGTATGATGTACTAGTTAGGTAGGAGTTCTAATCCCAGACATGGCAACTGTGAAACTCTATGCATGTGTGTAGAAAGTAATGCTTTTGAAGCCATTCACAGTCATTACACCACCTATTGCCCTACTTTAGCAAGCCTGCTGATGTTAGTCAACTTGAAATTCATCCTTGGACAAAATTCAGCCCTGTAAGCTGCGTGGCGCATGCAATAACTCTGTAATGCCATAGTGGGCGGTACTAGTTAGGTAGGAGTTCTAATCCCAGACATGGCAACTGAAATTCTGTGTGTATGTGTGAATGTGTGTGTGTGTGTGTGTGAGTGTGTGTGAGTGTGTGATGTGTGTGTGTGTGCGTGTGTGTGTGTGTGTGTGTGTGTGTGTGTGTGTGTGTGTGTGTGTGCACCGAGTAATGCTTTTGTGGCCATTCACAGACACTACAAGCCTACTGGTGTCATCTACCTTGAAATACACCTTTGGAGAAGGGCTAGCCCTATAAGCTCTGTGGTGCATGCCATAAATATGGAACAAAGTAGTTGCAGTAATGACACAGATATGGGTTTGAATCGCATCTGTGGCAAGTGTTTGTGTGTGTACCTCTAATATTTTGTCCCCAGTTAAAGCCAGTACACATTTCAGAACCTGACTTTAGCAGTTCGAAAGATATCATCCACCTTACAAGTATCTGTTGCCAAGCCTAAACCATGTCAGGTCAGTAGTGCATGTGGTAAATGTGTAACATAATGGTCCGTAAAGGTTTTTAGATAGGTTCATAGGTTCATACTAGGCTATCTGCCCTGGGGCAATTATAAGCCTAGCCTGATTCTGTATGGCTTACGCCACCCCTTGATTTGAGTATACTTTGCCCTTTTTAAGGTTTAGTTTACTGTGCCTCTGTCTAATAGTGACACGGGAGTAATCCCTGGGACAAACCTACAATCCCCCATCCACCTATCGAGATTCTTCTTGAAGAGATTCAGTGAGGTGCTCTGCCTCACATGAACTGGAATTCTATTCCAGGGCAAAGGGAGCTTCTGGGTTATGAACCTGTCCCTCCAGCAAGTTCTATTTATTTCTGTGCTGAGGTTCAAGTCCCTCGGGCGTGTGGCTCTAAGGGATTTAGATTTACTGAGGTGGAGCATGTCCATTAATTCTGGATTTGACATAGCTTTGTATGTCAGGCATAGATCGCCTCGAAGTAGGCGGTATGCAACTGAGTAGAGCTGGAGTTTTTTTAACCGAGTAGTATATGGCATCTGTTTGAGACCCTTGATCCTCTTGGTGAGATACGTTTGGGGTCTTTCTAATTGCTGCAGGTGTCAGGTAAGGTACATCCGAAAAGGGGCCTTGTATTCTATGATGGGCCTGATGAGGGATGAATAAAGGGGCACGATTACCTCTCTTGATCTAGATGTGAAACCCTTCGTGATGAGGTGGGCTATGTAGAAGGTCTTTCTAACCACTTTGGCAATGTGGTTTTCAAAGGATAGATTGCTATCAACTTGGGTCCCCAGGTCCCTAATAACTTTCTCTGTACTTAATGGGTTTCCACCTTTGTGGTAATTTGTGGGCACATTGTTTTTGCCAAAGGGTATGACTATACATTTTTTGGCATTTAGCTTTAAACCATGGTGCTGGCACCAGTTATCTGTCTCTGTGAGACCTTTTTAAAGGATGTTTGTGTCAGCTGGAGAGTTGATTATGGCGCCCAGTTTGCAGTCATCTGCAGACTTGGTGAGTCATAGTCCTCCCACATTTGCCTGTACCTCGGAAAAGTATATACCGAACAAGAGTGGTCCCAGGACTGAACCCTGTGGGATGCCGCTTGTGACCGGTTTCGAGTCGGACATGGCTCCAGCAACTCTCACTCTGTGGGTTCTGTCTTTGAGCCAGTTTGCGACCCATCTTGTGACATAGGGGTTTATATTTAAGCTGGATAGCTTATCTATGATGCCCGAGTGGGGTATTGTGTCAAATGCCTTTGCAAGGTCCAGATAGGCTGTGTGGACTACCTTCCCTTCATCTATGGCTTTGGTGACTGTTTCAAAGACGTCAACCAGGTTCAAAAGGCAGGATCTGCCCTTGACAAAGCCGAACTGGGTAGGATCTAGTGTCTGTAGGTCCCCATTGTCTTTGTTTATGAGCTCCATGATTATCCTCTCCATAGCCTTGCAGACTAAGCTAGTCAGGCTTATGGGGCAATAGTTTCCAGGGTCCGTAGAGGCTCCACCTTTGTTGAGTGGGACCACTGTTGCTGTATGCCATTCTGTGGGCACATATCCTGTAGTGAGGCTGAGATTGTATAGCTGTTTTATTTGAGGGATTAGTTCCTCTTGGAGTTCATGTAGGACGCAACCTGGGACGCCATCTGGTCCCATGGAAACAGTGTTTTTTGCTTTGGAGAGGGCAGCCTTCACCTGAGCATCAGAGATGTTTGGGAGGCAGCCCTCTGCTGGGATAGACACTTGCTCTTTTGGGGGGGAGGGGGGAGTTTGCACTGAACCTGTCTGCCAGGATATTGGCGATGTCTGTGGGTTCAGTGTATTTTTTGTCGTTTAGAATCAACTCAGAACAAGTCTGGGAGTTGCATCCCAGATTTCTAACATAACTGAAAAAAGCCTTATGATTGTCTTTGGTGTCCTGTGCAATTTTTCTCTCGAAGCTGGCCTTGCAGGATTTTATGAGGGATCGTATTTTTTTGCTAGTACTGATCAGAGATGCCTTCCCTATTAGGGATTTTGCTCTATCACGTAGTAGCTTCCTCCTTCTGTTGTACAGTTTATTTATGGCAGGGGTCCACCAGACTGGACACCTGCCTTTGGATGATTGGGTCTTGGTTTTGTTTGGGATAGCATGATCCATGCATTCCTGGAGATGTCCGTAGAATGCATTTATATAGGATACTGCAGTTTGGGCCGTAGTTTCCACTGGCCCTGGGGCCTTGAAGGATTCCACTTCGGTTTTGAGAAGTGAGAAGTTCGCTTTTGAGAAGTTTTTCACTGTGGTTTTCTGGGCTGGGGGTGGGGTCGGGATGTGGACATCCAGTGAAATTAATTTATGGTCTGATCTTACCAATGAGGGATATACTTCTGGTGTGGAGCATAGAGTCCCCATGTTGGTAATGATCAGGTCTAGTATGTTGTCCCCTCTTGTGGGAGTGGTGACTAGTTGTTCCATAGCATTTGAGTTTATAATTTCCAGGAACCTTTGGGCTAAGGTGCTGGGGCTTGAGTAGTGCTCCCAGTCAATGTTTGGGTAATTGAAGTCACCCAATATAATGGTGTTCAGAGAGATCTTCATGTTCTCCAATGTTTTCAGGAAAGCCGAGTGGGATTCCTGACTTTGAGAGGGTGGTCTGTAGGATGCTATAAACTGAAAAGCAGTCTTGCAACTGTTAGTTGCACATGGATGGTCTCCGATACTTCGTGCAATGCCACTAACCTGGAGGTGTGGATATCCTTGATAAATATGGAAACTCCCCCTCCTTTTGTGGTTCGGTCTGGGTTTTGGGGCCAAAAAGCATAATATGAGGTATAGCCTGGTAGTGCTGGGGTGCTCTCAGGAGCCTTGAACCAGGTTTCTGTCACTGCACAGATATCGATGTTCTCCATACTGAGGAGAGCTTCGAGTGCATGCATCTTGAGGTTAAGACTTCTGGCGTTTAGCAGCATTACCCTTAGTTTCTTGTTCCTTGTGCTGTCTATGGGGGTGGATTTGACTTTTGAGCCTTGCCTAAAAAAGGAACTATGGGGGTGGCAAGAGCCTTTGCCAATATCCAAAAGCCCAGTGGTGACAGGTGCAAGCCGTCCCTAGCGAAACAACGTGGCTTGTCGAGCATGTCATCCCAGGCTGACAGACACTGGATCCCCTTTGAATGACACCAAAATTTTAGCCAATTGTTAAAATCGATCATTTTGTCTTTGTACTGTGGCATCATTCTAGGTGAGGGTAAGATGCTGCTCAACGTCAGGGTCATACCAGCCTGGGCTACATGATCAGAGAGCTCCTCTATGTCTCTTTTCATGTAGTCCAGGGAGGTATGTCTCAGGTCATTCACACCAGCATGTACAATGACTGAGTCATATTTGTATTTGCTTTGGAGTGACCTGAGTGCTTGCGTTATGTGGCGGATCCTAGCACCTGACAGGCAGCTCACCGTGACCTTCTCTTTATTCAGCCTGGTGAGCGGGACGTCAGTGTATCTGACAATAGAGTCACCTATTACAAGAGTATCATGTGTGTTATTCAGCCTTAAGGGCTGTGGCTGCCTGGCACACTGACTTTGTGGGTTATGTGTTGTGCGTGTTTTGTTTTGAGGCAGCGTTTGCTTGGATGTCTGCTTTGGAGGTCTCTGTTGCTTAGGTAGATTTTTATTTAGAGCCTCCGAGTATGTTTTTGTGTATTTATGTTTGGTTCGCTGATGTGGTGGGACTATGTGATACTGGAATTGTGTTGTGTGAGGTTACCTTCTCCTCCTGACTGGTTACACCAGTTTTGAGATGAGAGATCTCAGCCTCCAGTTTGGCTAAATAGTTGCATCTCTCGCATATATTTGAACCTGTTTGGATTAGGAGAGGGTTGTCCATGTACATGAGACAGTTGTAACATTGCCTCAAAATTCCCAGATTCACCAGCTGGACTGGAGAGGAAACCATTGACTGACCTTTGGACATGCTAGAGTAATATAGGGAAACTGAATTTAAGATGGACCAATAGAGGACAGGGTAATCGTAGAGAGTATAAGAATAAGTAGTGCTTATGGTTTAATAGTGCTAACTTGTAGGATTACTTAACTGGACCGGTGAAGGGCCTTAGAATGAGAATATGGTGTTTAAATTGAGAGATAGAGCAGTTCTAAGGGAAAAAGTGAAGAGCAGACTTTGTGGAGCCAGGAATAGTTTAAACCCAATTAGGTGGCACTGCCCGCTGTTGCACTATGCTCAAAAACATGCAAAACTGCGCAAAAGAGGGATTTAAGAGAGGAAGATGAAGGAGTTTTGGAATTGACCCAAAATGGCCAATAAAACTACAGTTTCAAGTCAGTAACCACTCCCACAGGGGCAGGCAGGCTGCTCAATGTTTTTCACTGCCACTGATCAACAGAGAGACTTCCCTTTAGCCCAAGCAAAAAATGGCCTTACAGAAACTTACAAACAGTTCAAGAACAGCAAGCCTGTAACTGAACTTTTCCAAATCTCAGAAAAGTGGGAAAAAAGCAAGATTTGTTTTGTTTTTTTGTTTTTTTTCAGAGATAGCAGAGGTTCACAAGTATCAACAAGTTATAACAGTGCAGTAAATGACCCCAGACAAGAGTGCTAGGCCAAAGACAGATAAAATGAAAAAAACAAAAAAACAAAAAAAATCTTGCTTTTTTCCCACTTTTCTGAGATTTAAAAAAGTTAAGTTACAGGCTTGCTGTTCTTGCACTGTTTGTAAGTTTCTGTGAGGCCATTTTTTGCTTGGGCTAAAGGGAAGTCTCTCTGTTGATCAGTGGCAGTGAAAAACATTGAGCAGCCTGCCTGCCCCTGTGGGAGTGGTTACTGACTTGAAACTGTAGTTTTATTGGCCATTTTGGGTCAATTCCAAAACTCCTTCATCTTCCTCTCTTAAAACCTGGTTGCCTCATGGCTTTGGCATCTTTTCAGGCTTGTTGGCTGTTGGTGAAGCACCCACCAAGAGGAGAAAATGCTGAAAGAAGAAAGGAGCCACTTTTGAGATTTTAAGTACTTTTCCTCTGTTTATTTGCTAAGTTTTTCTGCATAGCCGCCTATTTTGAACATTTTCTGGCTTGTTAAACTTGATTTCTGCATTAGTAACTGTATTTAGAGTACAACCTAGAGCTGTTTACTGGATTTCCTGTTTGCACTTATTTTTAAAATCATTTTTTTTCTCAAAACTTGCATTTTATCTGTCTTTCGCCTAGCACTCTTGTGTGGGATCATTTACTGCACTGTTATAACTTGTTGATAGAGGTTTGAACCTCACCCCTGGAAAATGTAAATGTGTGATTAGGTTCAAATTATTTTTGAGATATCTCACCCAGTACATCACCCAATGCTAGTATTTATAAGAGCTGGTGCTGTTCCTCCCCTTAGGTAGGGGGGGGGGTTGAACCTCAGTATCGGCAAGTGTGTGTGTTTGTGTGTGTGTGTGTGTGTGTGTGTGTGTGTGTGTGTGTGTGTGTGTGTGTGTGTGTGTGTGTGGGTGTGTGTGTGTGGTGTGTGTGGGTGTGTGTGTGTCTGTCATCCTTCAGTATCCTGTGTGGAGGTTGCTGTTATTTTGTAATGACAGGATGGATTGTGGGGCGGATTTTCCTAAATTATTATATTGAGGACCTACTTTATGTCACAATGTCCACCTTACAAGGACAACAGATGTCAAATAGCAGACAGGATTCTGTAGACAATCTATAGCCCTACATGAGACATTATGGATTGATGACCAATATAGGCAACCCTTGTATTACTCAGAGAACACTCTCCACCCATGTCTCATACACGAACACACTTGGCTATGCAACAACCGTTATACTGGTAGTTCCCTGCATATTGCCCAGAGATAGTAACCACAGTGGGATTGCAGTGGACCACATGCCTGCTGACCACAACACTGCCACTAACATCAGAATGTGCTGTGATGTGTAACATCTCCTGACTGAGTGTATGTTATCCAGCAAATAAAAGGACATGGCACCCTGTTCCATCCCTACAATAGGCAAATAAATGCTTACAGTGGTCCTTTGCTATGTTCTCCACTGGACACCGGCAACAACTGTACAGTCTGCAACTCTAACCCATAAAAGGAATACCATGTGTTTTACACATGCCCTGTATGGACAGATGCCACTAACTCACCTGAATATCTGTATCATGCGGTCAATGTAGGTGCAGGCATGACCTCAGTTCCATAGCCAGGTCTCACCACATGAGGTCAGGAATGCCACATCAGATGATAACAATCTGTCCACACAACATGCCCCAGACATCCCAAGTACACTTCCACAAGTCACAGAATATGCATGTGGGACATGTGCACAACCCAAACACTGTCCATGTTTTGGAATATAGATCACATACATGGCAAACATTGCACAGCACTGTCCACCCACAATATTAACCCAGATGAGTGGATGGTAAATACAATACCCACCTGTGTGGCCTAATCCAGGGACTACACCCCTGAGCCACAATGGAGACCATTGTTATGTTGCCTGATGCCAAGGTATTCCCTTTGCCTAGCCTTGTACAGCCTTCTTGCACAGTCAACTACTACACATCTGTGAAGCAATGAACCCATGCATGTCAGTACTGGCGAGTGTGTGTGTGTGTGTGTGTGTGTGTGTGTGTGTGTGTGTGTGTGTGTGTCTGTATGTGTGTGTGTATGTGTGGAGATTAATGATTTTGCAGCCATTTACACTCACTACACCTTCCATTGCCAAGGGCTGTTGAATTGCAGTGTGGTTAAGGCAGTTTTGAGCAGTTTAAAAGCGGGTTTGCATGACGGTAAGCTGTGCTAACATATAGTTAAATGTATAGGCGCTTAAACCATTTCTGCTTCGCTTACCAGTCCACAAATCTGCTTAGCATTTATATTGCAGCAATGCTGAAACCTGCTAAGCATGGCTCAGCCCTGGTAAACAGTGATCACATTCCAGTCTAAAGAAATAGCAGGGTAATGACATCTTTAATAAGTGTATTTTATTCCATGTACATAACATGCGTCTATGTGCTGTCACTATAGTAGCCAGAGGTGTGAGTCTACTGTCTGGGACACCTGATTGTATATGGCTTGCAAAACACTCTTTTCTGCTTGAATGTGTTTCATACATGGGTAGTATGCCAGGTTATATGTAGTCACACCGACATGTAGTGTTTCATTACATTACTACTGTTAACAGTGCTTTCTCAAGTACGAATAGATTGCAGATTGTAGTACTGGAACTAAACACCTCTGCATGGAAATATGGACTCTGAGTCCTGATTGTCATGTTCTTGGTGTGTGAGCTGTGTGTCATTAAATGTTTGCTACTGGATATTGCTCTGACATTTGGATATTAACTGTAGACTACTGTGTGTATAGGACATTTAATTGAGGGCCACTGTCACATAGTAATGGCATACCTGTCAGTGTCAGATGTCTATCTGTCAAAACATTCATCCTAATGCATAACCAGTTGGCTAGCTGATGTCTGTCTATCCTTTGTACAGATGTGCAGATGTCCGGTATGCATCTTTGCTGCTTACAGGCAAACTATGCTTGACTGACACTGACATGTCTGCCCATTTGTGTTATGTATGCCACAGTTAGGAATTCCCACCCTGTATGCACCACATGCCATGGATACCTCAACTACACTACCACAGTCAACAGAACATGCTTGGGTACAAGTCTCCAAGACAGACACTGACCATGTTATGTAGTACATGTTGCATACATGTAAATTGGAGCACATCACTGGCCCTCTGTAAGAGGCAACCAGATGAGTGGATGTTGCATTTAACTCTCACCCTGAGGATCACTCACATGGCATCAGTTTTTAGATGGCCTGCTGACAAATGGCAGGTGGCATGGTACTACTGTACCCACATCCCCTACTCTTCTCATCTTTCCATGGACAATATCCTGGTACACAACTAGGAATACCTGCACCAATGGACCCCAGTACTGACAAATGTTTCAGTGTGCATTAATGAGAATAACAGTGTCTGTGTTTGTAAACTTGTAGTTGATAATTCCCTGAGGGCCTTCACACCCACTAAACCCCCATTGCCATAGCTAGATATGGCTGTTGCTGTAATGGACATTACATGTACCTTGTTACACTCTTCACCCTATGGGCTACCTGGAGCTTGCAGTACCAGCACAACACTGTTGTATAAATGGGTAGATAGACATGGGTTACCCTCTTGAGTCCTGACAAGTGTTTGCATGTGCGCAAGTGTGTATATTTTTAAGATACAGCATTCTGAGGCCACATTATCCTAATACAATACACATTGCCATACAGTATAAGGGATAGTGATGTTGCTGACTGTAGGAGAGCCATGACAAAGCATCACCCTACTATCCCTGTGGCATGTGCATTAGATGCATATCTTTGCAGTAGCATTCTTGAGATAGGCAAGGGGATTGTATTGCATTCCTGGTCAATGTGTGATTGTGAGTATGTCAGAGTATTATCTTGGGTTTCAGTGAGTACAATATCCAATGTGAGGTATGGTTGCTGGGTATACTGTCTTTACACCATGGTACCCCCAGTACATGTCCCAAGGTCCACTGTATGGGGACCACTGTCACCATCAACCATACATGCAAATGATTACACTATCCAGCCCAATGGTGCATGTGCTGTGTGCAACTTATCTGCAAAAGAATGGACTCACTGACAAGGTAGTTAGCACTGATAAACCCAGGTCTCTCAGATGTGTGTATCACTGTTATGTGTTTGTCGATGTGTATATGATAGTATGTCACACTATGCATTGTTCATAAACAACCAGTACATCCCCCATTACAATACTGTACAAGACATGATGATGTTCTTCATTTAACAAGTAACCTGGGACACACCTCATCCTAAAAGCTGTATGGTGTGTGCAATTAAGGCCACACACATTAGTAGCAGTAAGCACCTAGGTAGGGGTTCTACTCTTAGTCTTGCCAAGTAAAAGTGTGTGTGCATGTGAAGGGATCTACTTCAGTTTGCAGAAAATACATATCCCAGGAGGTCATTTGTCCAAAAACTGACTGGCAAATGCTAACATTTCACAGGTATCATCTTATGGAAATTAATTCCATCAAAACTAGTAGTAGATGTGTAAATGCCCTTTTCCCCACTGTTTAGCTGTACAGCAATACAGGAGTTGATATATATATATAGCTGGGTGTGGATCTTGTGGATACAGCCACCACCATTGTGGTTATTGTTGTGTGTATCCTCTTGCTTAGTCGGCTGTAATACTGTACAGTTTATATTACAGGTTAAGTAGTTGTCAATCACACTATCTGCAGTTCTACACCACCCCACACCCTCCAAAGGGTAGGGCTGTGCCACCCACACCAGCACACCTATGTTTCCAAGTTGAGAATTGCACTACATTGGGGAAGGGGACATATACCCTGCCAGTACCTTCATCAATGACATTAAACTAGCAGACTGATTATTTCCCAATGTGATGTGCCTATTCTGTCTTGGTGGAATTACATAGGCTAAAATGGGTTCCCCGCAAAAGTACACACATCCATGTGTACAGTATTCTCTGTGTTCATAGGTTCATAGGTTTATACTAGGCTATCTGCCCTAAGGCATTTATAAGCCTAGCCCAAATTATTGTGGCTTACGCCACCCCTTATATGAAAAAATACTGTGCCCATTAGTTTGTTGTGCCTCTGTCCAGCAGTGACCCAGAGATGATTCCCGGGGTAAACCTACGATCTCCCATCCACAGGTCTAGATTTCTCTTGAACAGAGTCAGCGAGGTGCTCTGCCTCACATGGACCGGGATTTTATTCCACAGCATAGGGAGTCTCTGAGTGATAAATCTATCCCTCCAGCACATCCTATTTATATCCGTGCTAAGGTTTAAGTCGCTTGCTCTAGTGGTTTTGGTGGATTTGGACTTTTTGAGGTGGAGCATGTCCATTAATTCGGTTGGACATGGCCTTGTATGTCAGGCACATGTCACCTCTGAGCAGACGGTATGCGACTGAATAGAGCTGGAGTTTCTTCAATCTGGCAGCATATGACAGATTTTGGAGTCCCTTTATCCTTTTGGTGAGGAACTTTTGGGGTCTCTCCAATTGCTGCAGATGTCGGGTGAGATACATCCCGAATGGGGCATTGTACTCGATCATTGGTCTCATAAGTGAAGACTACAGGGAACAATGACCTCACTAGATCTGGATGTGAATCCCTTCATGATCAGGTGGGCAATGTAGAAGGTCTTTCTAACCACTTTAGCAATGTGAGTGTCAAAGAAAGGCCACTGTCAACCTGGGTCCCCAGGTCCCTGATAACCTCTTCTGTGCTTAGTGGATTGCCACCTATATGGTAGCTTGGGGTTACCTTGTTTTCCCGAAGGGTATGACTATACATTTTTGGCGTTTAACTTCAGGCCATGGCTCTGGCACCAGCTATCTGTTTCCGTGAGTCCCTTCTGAAGGATATCCGTGTCCGATGCACTTTCCACTATGGCGCCCAGTTTGCAGTCATCTGCAAACTTTGTCAGCCAAAGTCCTCCCATGTTGGCCTGTACTTCTGAGAAGTAGATGCCAAACAATAGGGGCCAAGGACCGAGCCCTGTGGGACACCACTTGTGACCGGCTTGGAGTCTGACACAGCGCCAGCAACTCTAACCCTGTGGGTTCTGTCCTTAAGCCAGTTTGCAACCCATCTTGTGACATATGGGTTTACATTTAAGCTGGTAAGTTTTCTACAATACCCGAGTGGGTATTGTGTCAAAGCCTTTGCAAGGTCAAGGTAGGCTGTATGGACTGCCTTTCCTCATCAATGGCCTTGGTGACTATTTCTAAGAAGTCGACCAAGTTCAAAAGGCATGATCTTCCCTTGACAAAGCCAAACTGGGTCGGGTCCAATGTCTGCAAGTCCCTATATCTTTGTTTATGAGCTCCATTATGATCCTCTCCATAGCTTTGCAGACTAGACTTGTTAAGCTTATGGGGTAATTACCAGGGTCCGTGAGGCCACCTTTGTGGAGTGGGACCACAGTTGCCGTACGCCACTCCTTGGGCACGTATCCTGTGGTAAGGCTGAGATTAAACAGCTGCCTTATGTGCGGGTTTAATTCCTCATTTAGCTCGTGTAGCACACAGCCGGGGACACCATCCGGTCCCATTGATGCTGTGTTTTTAGCTTTAGAGAGAGCAGCTTTCACCTGCGCATTTGAGATGTCCGGGAGGCTACACTCGGTGTGTTGCTTCAACACCAAAGTCTCTGTTTGTGTGTGTGTGTGTGTGTGTGTGTGTGTGTGTGTGTGTGTGTGTGTGTGTGTGTGTGTGTGTGTGTGTGTGTGTGTGTGTGTGTGTGTGTGTGTGTGTGTGTGCGTGTGTGCGTGTGTGTGTGTGTGTGTGTTATACACAAACATGTGGTGTGTACCACACCATATGTACCACACCATACACTTACCATTGTCCACTGTAGAAGGGCTACTGACATCAGCCACCATGCTCTCACCTGTATACACCCATCAGACCTATCAGGCATGTGGCACATGCAGTAACTGTTATACAAATCTGTGACTTGTGTTCAGCTGTACCCAGGATATGGCACAGTCAAGATGTCACCACAGTGCCATAACCCTTGTAGGAAACAACAGCAGACCAACATCTTGCTGACACATAGACACCTACAACACAAACGGAACACATTATGGAGACCACAATCACTTAGTGTTAATAACAGCTATAATGCATCATTGCTGGACAGCTACACATCCTGACATGTAAGCATTAAACCTTAGTGCTGAAAACATGTTACACAGAATTACATTGGTACACCTTAGTACAGTCACCCTGTGCATCAGAACCATATTAGTCTGTCCCTGCATCGATGTTATGGATGACAGGGATGTAGCACATGTATCCTCATATGAACAGGGTGCATTGTGGGTTTGCTAGAGATCTAGGCTGAGCCATTTGGTTGACATCATGTGTGTTTGTTAGGGAGTTTCATTAGTAATTGGGCTGTGCAGATGTGGTGTGTGTAGGTATGCAGTTGCCCTAGGTGTGTTGGTGATGTGTGTGCGTATGCATGCACACAGTTCTGCTATGTGGCTGTCCTATACAGGGGTTTGTTGGACAGCTGCAGACCATACCTGGCAGGGTGTGCAGTTCACTGTTTCTGGCCATGGACATGAGAACTGTGCCTGCCAGGGGTTCCATGGGCACTACCAGGTACAAGCCAAGATATGGCACTCTCCCTTAATGATGACATATGTCCGTTGGATCCGGGTCCCTCTTGGGACCAGCCAGGGCCACGTGCATGTGGTCTGCTATGTTGTGGTGTGGACAGCACCCCCCCCTGCAGTGCTAGTTCTCGTACTGCCACTACAGAAGCGGCTCTGACTTGTTGCACGTCCATGTCGACTTCCACCTGTTGGTGTTGCTGACCTATGTCCACGTGGCTGTTACACTATGCCCAACATATGCTCAAGCACAGACATTGCACGATTGAGGATTCCCACCATGTCACCCAACCATCTAGCCAAGACCTCTGCAAAATAATGGTGGGCACCTGCAAGCTCATGGATGTTGTCTATAACAGCTGAATGAGTAGCCCTGTGGAACCTCAGACCCTGTCTAGTATACCATTCCATACATGCCTGCACCTCCATGATGGCCTAAAACATGCATCTGGTGACACCAGCTGTGGCACGTCTGCCAGGGGCATGATGACCAGCAGCCCTCCTATGAGCACCCCTGTACATCTGCCTGTGTGATACCTCATCGGGCATCTGGCTATGGCTGCTGTGCACAGACACAGTTGCCATAGTCACCACACTGTCCTATCCCACGCCACCACCCACCAACTGTCCATCATCTATGGCCACTGCTGATGGAGTATGTATAGGCAATGTGACTGTGTGTGGGGATGGGGTGGATAACAGTGGGATGTCGAATGATGGCACAGCTTCAGCCCCTGACAACCTTGCCTGTACCTCACCACACCTATCATCATTGCCAGAGTCTGTATGGACACTAACATCAGTTTGCCTGCAGGAGGGTCCCTGACCCACCTTGCCACCTGTGAGGGTAAAACAAGAAATGCACTTTAAGACCTGCATGTCATTGCTTAACTACACACACACACACACACACACACACACACACACACACACACACACACACACACACACACACACTTACATGTGAGGTTGCATAAAGATATTACACACAGACCTCTCATTACCCATGCATGACATATGGCACTAAACAGCATGCACTGCAGCTATAGTCAATCCCTGTTACCAACATTATACATCTCTGTGATGCATGAATTGTGTTAGTTGGTGATGCCCCTTCCCCTGGAACATACTGCACTCATGTACACAATATTGCTGTGCACCTGTTCCGCACCCTGGCATGTACTGTGCACCATACCTCACAGGTGTACACTTCATTGCTGAATGTGTTTATGTGCGTCAGTTATGTTTGCTCTGCTGCTCACAGCCCCTATGTGTTTGTCCGACACATACCTGGGGATGATATGTGGACAGATGTCAATAGTGAATGCCTGATGTCTGATTTGCAGATCTCATCAGTGGTGCGTGTATGAGCAATAACATACAATTACATTGACAACCTTTAAAGCTTACTGTGGCTATGAGAAGTGTACACACTCTTATTGACATGGCACCCTCTTCCCTGATATGCCATGGGGCCACAATACTGCATATGTTAACATTACACAAATCTAATATGTGACATATGACTTGTGCAATCAAATGCAGCATCAAACAAATGTGTTAGTTGTGCAGATGCTGATTGAGATGCATACAATATGTGGGTGCATAAGTGTGCACAACCTTAACATGATGGTATGTTGCATCAACTGTTAAGTGTACTACAGCAGTCACTATTCCTGGAAGGGGTATACTAGCATGGCCCAGCTGCACTTGCCAGTATTTGGTCACTGTGCCCTACAAATGTCCCCCAACTCTGCAAAATTGCAAGGTCAACCCATCTGCACAGCCTTTGGAGGCCACACAGTGCCTTCACTATATCAGGGTTATGGCTGCCACAATTCATGACCTTGACCTTGTGCAGATACAGCCATTCATAGCAAGCTTTGGATGTCTGCTTTATTTCACTGTTGTGTTTCAGGGTGATACCCCTCCCCATCCTCAACCTTTTTGTAGATGCTTGACAACTATGGGCCACACATGAGTGTCATTTTGCAGTGTCCCAAATTCAGAACACCATGTGTACTGGCCTAGTCCCTGTTAATGAATGGGAAACATACTGGTGTACACTGGCACCAGCAAGGTGCAGATGGGGATGGTGGACCTGAGGTGAAGTGAGATGTTACTTGTGCAGCACATGTATCTTAATTGATACAGTCTGTAGGTTTGAACTTGGTCTTGGTACACCATTACACATTGCGACATATGCCTTTGGGGGACTTTTGATGCTATGCATATGCTACCTGTAGAGAGCCCTGGCTGATGTTTCCTGTGGAACAACTGTTCCATCTGAATACCCTAACCCATAGGCCACACTTATGCAGAATCCAGGTGATTGTCGACACAGGTACTGCACAGCCAGTACTGCTAGACATTCCTGCAACTCTTTCAGTGTTGCGACATGTTTCTAAGCAGCCTTCATGACCAGTATGCAACATGTGTCATAATCTGCCTTGGATGGCCATCTGTTTATTTTCTACATTAATGTTGTCCCATACTTCCTCATCACATACATGACTGTCTGTACTGTTTGCCATAGTATATGCAATGCTGAGGTAAGGCTACATGTCCCACTCCTGCATGCTACCTGTTGGGTATGGGATCCATTCCATGGCTTGTAAGATGTGTGCAAGCCATGGTTGCATCTATTGCAGGTGAGTGGGCAAATGTGATGGACATACATTTTGGACAGCAGACCATTTCTTGGTGTGACATTGAGGACCTGTACTTTATGGAAGGTGCATACTCATGAAGATTGAATGCTGTCAGTACCTCAAAAGTTGCTTCCACAATATGTTATTTGGAGTGTGCACACATATGGTTCCAGTGTTTGTTAAGGTATGTATTCTCCATATTTGCTGTCCTAACATAGGATTCCATATTACACATTCATTGCTCATGTTAGGACCACATTACAGGTTGTAAGGTTGTGGAATGTGGTATTGTGATATGCCATTGGTTGCCATTGTAATAGTGGTATATACACTTTGTAGCACTGTATAAGGGTGATGTTTCAGACATTTTCCTACTGTAGGCCATTTGTCCCACCATTATGTTCATCTCTGTGCACACATCTTGCAATAACAGGTTGTTAGTTATATTACAGGACTCTTACATACCATTCAAATATGCCACCATGGTGACCACTGTGATGGAGTGCAGTTAACAGCAACAATAAGTGAAAATGTACAGCATGCATTATGGGTAGGTGTGTTAAATGTGTGCATGGCAAATACCATGGCCATAACATGGCTGGTGTATTGGCAAACCTGAACAAACAACACCATACTCACCAGCTACAGGCTGCTGCCCCAGCAGTATACCAGAGTGACCTACATCATTGTGTGAGAGATGTGATGTCAGTAGCCACACCTGTGGCTTTGGTACAGGGTGGGAACAGCATTTCAGTACATCAACAGTACAAACCCACAATACTACAGGTTATGCACATCTGTTCATTACTACACTGCAGCAACAGATGTTATATATTTTATCTCACATATGCATGGTGAAACTTTACAGATGCAGATGGATAAGCAACAGCGGTCTACTGATGTGTCTTGTGGCCTTACCTGCATGCTCTTTGTCCATTGTGTGGGTACCACCCACCTCCATAATGTTATCAGCTGGGTCTTGGCTTTGCTAGTGGGCAGGTGCCCCGAGGCTGGCGAGGAGCTCCTCAGCATGTGTCGGGGGGGTCTGGATGGCATAAACCACCCCCTGTGGCTAGCTGGTCCCTCCTAACTGCAGCAGCACACTGACAGGTGTGGCGGATGAGGTCAGTGCATCAATGTCAGACCTGAGGCCAACATTGTTTACCCTATGGACAAGCTCATGCCATAGGGCAGTCCTCTCCTGCAGATCATTAGCTATATGGCCACAGAGAGTGTGGTGGTGTTGCACCAGGTAGTTGATAACCACATCATTTTCCTGGGGGGAATAAACTGGCAGCTTCTCTCTAGACATGGTGCCTGAAAGACATAAAGAGGAAAAAAGGTCTGAGACCCTCATACTGCAAGGATATAATAGTTGTTAATTAACATCTTTGTTTCTCCCCCACAATATCTGCAACAATAATCTGAACACACAACTCAATGGGTATGTTTACAGCAAACTTACTGTTGGGACATACATCGTATTGCATGACAAATAGTGCAATGTGTTTCTAGTCATATTCCATGTTGAAACACTATCATTGGTGGTCTGTTGCTAACAATGCCACCTGCACGCCACTGTAAGGGCCACTAT